>NC_056728.1:331652273-331855953 GCF_019279795.1 Protopterus annectens
TTGCTTCTGGAAATGCAGGAACTATATTTAAAAAGATTAATAATGAAATAAAATGATGAGAGAAAAAAACATAGAACAAATCATTTGTTTTTAGTCTCTTCTTCTTCTCTGAAGTCTTCCACAGTTTCAGTTGCCAGTCTCTTTAATGAAGGACTAGCCCATTCCATTTCTTCTATTTTATCCATAATCTTATTTTTTTTGATAAACAGTAAAGCAGAGTCTAAGTCATCGAAAATTTTAGGACCATCAGGAAGGAAGATTTTAAGCTTGGCAGGAAACAGAAGGTATGTTTTAAACTGTGCTTTTTAAGCTCCCTTATTAGTGGCAGAAAAACTTTTCTTTTAGCTATTACCATGGAAGAATAGTCATTGTCAAAATGCACAGTTGTCTCATTAATCTTAACAGGAGCTTTAGCCCAAGCAGATTTAAGAACCATCTCTTTATCAAAAGATGATAGAAATCTAACTATAACTGATCTAGGATAGTTTTTGTTAGAGTTAGTATTAGCTATAGATCTATGTGCTCTTTCGATACCAAAAGAGAATGCTTCTGGTAAGTCTAAAGTTTTAGGGAGCCATGTTGTTAAAAAAGAAGTAATATTGTTACCTTCAATATTTTCTGGCAGTCCAAAATCCTAATGTTATTGCCTAGATCTATTTTCCAGGTCATCCAGCTTTGTTTGTAAATTTGTATTTTGTTTCAGCAGAAACTCAATGTTGATTTCCTCTTCTTGTATTCTATTTTCCATGTCATTCACAGCTTCTTCTATGCCTGTCATCTGGATCTTCTGTTGTTGCAGGTCTATATGTAACAAGTCTATTTGTTTTGTAGTTTTTTCTATGAAGGTGTCTATTTTAGTATCCATTTTATCCATCTTAGCAGTAAGTTGCTGGATTATAATTATCAGAGACTGAAGTTCTTTCTTGATGCTGGAGTCTTGAGAATTTGTCTTACTGGAACTCATTTCAGACTGATAAACTGACAGGAAAATTTCCAAAGTGATTTCTGACAGGAATATTGTTAAGATTTCCTTTCTTGTTTAGATATAGTTCAAGAACTATATAAAACAAACATATTTAGAAAGAAAATTACTTCAAAAATTAATTTTTTAAGTAATTAATTCCTGTCAGTGTAATGAAATTGGTGGAGCTGAAGAAATCTGCTGCTATCCTGTGTTCATCCTTGGCCACGCCCCCCGATTATTATTTAGCTTTGACAACATAAGGTTTGGATTTTGTCTAAGAGTTAGGTTAAGATCAGTGGCTATTTTTATGGCTATAGTTAGTTCAGGTTAGGTTCAAAATTAAGGTAAGGGAGGAGAGGTATTTGCAGCACAGGTATATAGTCAGTCGCCCTTTTGCTTCATAGCAAGTTATTTTCTGGTTCATTTCACAGCGGATGTGCCTTCTTTGCAGACTTCATGTCTTCCCTTTCCTTGCATGGGTTTCTGTTGGCACATCAGTTTCCTCCCATGTTCCAAAAAGATTTGATAAAAAGATTAGCAACTTTAAGAAGGAAAGTATGGCTACTGGCTTTCATTCTCAACTTGCATAGAATGCTCTGTGAATTGCAGCAGTTATTAGTAGGGTTGCTGTAGGAGTTTGATGTGACTCAACAGTATGGATGAAGGGAGTATATTTAAGGCTAGGCTAGGATTATGAGATAAGTGTGGTGATGTATTATGAAAAAATGGATCTGGGAAGTAAAGCATCTCACATGAAATACCATAGATAATTATGCATACTGTTATATGTTTGTAAGCATTTTCACTGAATCTATCTTTCTCCTTTTTTTGTCATATGGACATCAATGAGTTTGTTTTCAATCAGATTTCCTAGCCACAGTGGTATGTATTCCAATTGAAATAGTGTAGAGCTATATAAGCTAATGTGTACCCCAAAGCAGGAGTAAAGCCAGATGAAACAGACAATTGTAATAATATGTTAAAACGGTTTCATGTCACTACATCGACACGTCATTACATCGACAACTACTATGGCATGAATACTCAAACCGTCGACAAGTGGAATCACCGACATTGACATCACCGACATTGAATTCACCGACAACCCGATAACACTTTTAAATGGAATGCTATCTTGGGCCGAGCACTAACATGGGTCAAGATGGGGGCGTGATTTGTAAGTCTACATTACTGGTGTTTCACATTGCCAGGGTTCGAGTGCCGGGTTTTGCGCAAAGTGAGTTATCACGCCCCCATCTTGACCCATGTTAGTGCTCGGCCCAAGATAGCATTCCATTTAAAAGTGTTATCGGGTTGTCGGTGAAGTCAATGTCGGTGATGTCAATGTCGGTGATTCCACTTGTCGACGGTTTGAGTTTTCGATTATTTCGTGCCGTAGTAGTAGTTGTCGATGTAATGACGTGTCGATGTAGTGACATGAACCTGTTAAAACATATGTCATAACTATGGTTGACCGCTAAAAACTCAGCTAGGAAAGGAAGGAAATGCCCTAAGAAACATTATCAATAAGCTTTATTAATAACCTTTACCAGTAAGCCACAGCTGAGGTGATGTACTGGTAAATTGCCTTGACTATGGTGTGCAGCGTCCAAGGTTCAAAACCTGCAAGGGCTGTTTACCCCAGGGCCGATAGCCTAGTATTAACTTATGAACCTATATTTTCTTGGGTGGCGAAAGCCAGGGAACATTTTTGGCTAGGCTTATATAGGCCACAGGGCCGATAGCCTAGTACTAACCTATGAACCTATGAGAGGTTGTGTTAGAATCTGAGGAAAGGCAATGGATATAAATGCATGCATTTTTTTATTTGTTAACCTAGTAAATTAACCCAAGACTCTCTTTAGCAGCATCATGGACAAGAGCTTAATATAGACAGTATACTTATATTATACATTGTTTGGAAAGTAGTAATGGTTGAAACAAGCAAGGCAATTCAATCAGTATGTAGAATATAAAATAACCAAACAGAATGTACCACTGAAGAAGTGGAAGTAAAAACAGAACACTGTTTATTAAAACAAACAGTAAGTGCTTTCATCTCAAAGTTTTACAGCCTTCTTCAAACTAACCATTAAAAACAATGAATTAGTCTTAAATATAATAAGAAAAGTGTTAAAACTGAACTAACTAATAAAGACATGTTTGAAAAGGTGACACAATGCTCCTATTGTAACAAAACACAAGTAATGGAATATAAAAACAATGACAAGCATTTCACTGCTAATGCTTAGGTGGTCATTTTAAATTTTCTGAATTCATTCAAATCTGGACAAAGACATGGATTTAAATGCACTTGCTAAATGTATTGTTCGTAATTCAAATCATTATCAAAGTTCCCCCTGCAAATAAATTAATCATATAATCTAATTCATAAAAAGAGAAAGTTTCTTAAAATTACTACAGTTCAAAGAATTTCTATGTTCCTGAAATTACATAGTCGTGCTAAAAATCTTAGAATAAGAGATCTAGTTGTACATTTTGTATAAACAGTTTCATATGAGGTTCATGCAACGTAAACAATATTTGCAGATGCATAGTTAAAGTGTCCTGAGCTTTTTTAACTTCTTTTTGTAGTTTCACAATAAAAAAGAGGAATGCTTACTAAAAAGAGTGAATAACTTGTGCACATAGCAATTATATATTTTGTTTATTTTTCCATTGCCCTGACCATCTGAAATAAATGTATTGGACTGTTTAAAAATTCCTTTAATACTTTTTTTTATTACCGAATAGCATGTCATGTCCTATAACATTTTTCTCTAAATCTTCTACTAAAATTTTACAGCTATTGCTAACATTATTCTTGATAGATAGGACTTGAATAGGTCCATAGATTACTACTAAGCTAACTACCCTTGTGGGCCATTTTAAGCCTAGCCAATTACCCCATGAGAGAATTAAACCCTGCAGCTTGTGTCTGTAAGGTAGGCACCTTAATCATTATGCCAGCTTCCCACTAGTCCTGATTCTGCCAATGGCCAACTTAAACTGTAACACCCCCACAATTGCAGTTTCACTCAAAGTCATCAAAGTCCTGGTCAGGGATATTTCTGTGCCCAGTTACCAATGTTACCATTTCTTGACTTGAGTTATTTTATTGCAACCGAATGGTAAACGCTTGTGAGACTTCTCTGTTATCCCTCACAAGGTGTTTCTCTTTCCTCCCACTGTTGTGTGACACTGGAGTGCGTATATTTATGTAAGGGATTGTAGGGGTGGGGTATTGTCATAGGAAAAATAAACTTTCAAAATGATCAATACACGGTAGGTTCAGGTTAAGGCACTTTAATCTTGCAGCAAGGAGACAAAAACGTGCTAATACAGAATTTGTCTAACTAAAATCAGGAAGTAAGTTTATCTTTATACACTTTCTAACAAGACATTGCCTACCAAGCTGACGTAACAGATCACAAGTTTTAACATCATCATTACATAGCAGCTGCTTGTTCATGATTTTCTGCTTGCACTATCAATTTTATGAAAAACTTCCTAAGAAAAACAACGTGGCCTTGGTGACCACTGGTTAGATACAACTTTCCACTATGTTATGTTACCATTCAAGGTATTATAGCTAATTTGAGCACAAAGCAAGTACAGATTCTTCAAGCAGTCTTTTGTTTCATGTATGTCTTCTTTTCTGCAGCTGTGCATGTTCTCATAACACGAACAGAGCTGATTGTTCATATTCAATCATATTATAGAAAACAGTATTGTTCTATTCATTCATGTCATACATTTTCCTGACCTAGCAGATAATCACCTGCTTCTCAGTACATTTCCAAAAGGCATAAACATGAATTTTGCTGTGCTAGCAAATACTAAGTCAGGGTGCATCTTGCAGTTTCAGAAAGCATACTGTGATTTGAAAAATCATCTTATAATTTCATACAGAATTAAGCTTGTACATAAAATAAAATGAAAATGTATTAACCCTTTTAGCTTCTAATAAGGATTAGACATATATAAAAATGAATATTTTTCTGACATTTCCCCCGTTAATACTTTTTATTCTATTTTCAAAAGGTTAAACAGTTTACTTCTTCTCCTAACCTCTTCCATTCCAGATTTGCAGTTAAGAGAGTCATTTAGTTTAGACTTATGAAAGCATTTCAGTTTTCAATAACTCTTCAATTTCAGTACTTTGATACAAAGTCTCAGAAACTGATATGTTTATAAAATCTTTGATTAACTTTTTCATGCAGGGAATACCACAACAAATGCATGCTCCTAATAGGAGTAATTCCACACAAATGGCAATCAGGGTGTTCATTAGGATGGAACCCCACCCCTAAACAAATTTTGGAAAAAGTCCGTCAGAGGGTTTGGGCCTGGTTTGGTCATGGTCGACACTTGCTGGATCACCTCAAGATGGTTGTTTATCTCATGCTGGTTGTCAGGAATATACGAACAGCTTTTTTCTTTGATTAAAGTGCACGTACCACCTCTCGCCGCTAGGGTGAAGTCAAGAGTCATGCGGTTTTGAAGCACCACAGTTCTCATAGCATTTAGTTCATCAGTCACTAATTCGAGAGCAGAAAAAGTTGCATTGCTCATAACTTCGAGAAGTTTGGACAGTTTTCTCGGCTCCCAAATCGATTTCATGCACCATATGCAGGGGCTATGCCTGCCCATGATATAATAGTGTCACTCAAGTCCATATGTGTCAGTTTATCTTTGTTTTTCACGGAGTTATGGTTTCTCCACCCTGCTTCGATTCCTCCCACTGGATTCTCGGGTCTCTTGATTTGACTTCTAGGTTTACTGCTGACCTCTCTGATGTTTCAAATTTTCCCCTGAGGCAAAGCTGCAGTGTGTCATATGGCCGGAACCAGGTAACCCAAAAAACAACTGCCGGACCAATTCTCAGGTAGCCATTTGTATGCCTTTTTCCCACAAACAAAATAACAATTCTCTACTTTAGTATAGATATATGCTCGCTCTGCATGAAACATTTTCTTGTCAATAATAGAAAGTTGCTTCAAAAGAACAGGATTATGTTGTATTTCACTAACAGTCTTTTTCATTCTCTAAAGCTATGAGTCATAGTTTACATCACAGATAGTTTCTGCCTTATTAGCCTTTATATAACATTTATAAGAAACAGTCACATTGCAATTGCTCCAACCCACCTGAATAGTGTCATTTTTATAAAAACATACAATCCCTTTTTGTGTAACAGGTAGGTACAATGCTATTTTGTCTTGCGATTTCACAGGTGTAGTATCAAAAATCAAGTTTTCCCAGGTCTCATTGACCCCTAGGGGGACAGCAGTCATTAATAATCCCCTGTATGCTGTCGGTATAGCTGTGCAAATCCAGCAGTTCAAAACATTAAAAGTCTTAGCATACACATATTTAATTGCTTGGTAAGTATTAAAGTTTGGATGCCAGTCTATGAGTAATGCATCCCGTTTGATCAGTTCAACTTTTGTGGCTGGGAAAAGGAAAGGCCACAACAAAAAGATCAATGTTACCAGTATAGCTATCAGAATAATTATGCAAGTTTTCTGAGGTTGTTCTGCATCTCTGTTTGCTCTATACCTGGTCATTTTGTTCTTGTTGTACAACAGTAACAAGGTTTTTGTCCAGTTCAAAGTTCTTAACCAGTTTACAATGTGTTAAATGAATCCAGGATGCTCGCTCTGCGATTTTGACTGCAGTGGGTGTCGACAGCAGTACCTGGTATGGCCCTTCCCACTTCGGAGAACTCCAGTTTTTTCTCTTCACCACTTTCACCCAGACCTGGGGCTACTGCTGCTTCCGACGGTCTGGCTTGTTCTTTATCTGAAACAGAATTTAACTGCAGAAGTTTGTTATTCAAAAATCGCCTCATATACCTTGCAAGTGAACTGTCAGCCTCCTGCTCTGCAGGCATGAGAGGTTTCCATTGAGGTGTATAATATGCCCTCCCAAACAGAATTTCAAAAGGAGTTAACCCTTTTGCATTTGGAACAGTTCTCATGCTCAACAGTGCCAGAGGTAGACAGTGCGCCCAGTTCTTCTGTGTCTCACTAATCAATTTTCTAAGCTTGTTTTTCAAAACCCCATTATGCCTCTCTACTAATCCTGCAGATTGGGGGTGGTATGCACAATGTTATTTTAGAGAAATCCTGAAATAACGGCTCAATTGTTGTATAGTTTGATTTACAAAGTGTGTGCCATTGTCACTATAAATCTTTTCCGATATGCCAAATCTAGGAATAATTTCTTTAATGAGGACTTTTGCAACAGTAGCTGCATCTGGATTTTTAGTCGGAAAAGCTTCCACCCATTTGGAAAACATATCTATAATGACAAGACAGTACTTTTTATTTTCACATTGTTTAGTTCTATAAAATCCATACAGATAGTATGGAACGGATACGGTGGTGTAGGGAAACTCCCTTGCTTAGGCTTCAGTGCCCCCTGTGCATGATGCTTGTTACAAACATGGCATGCTGCACAAAAATTTTTTGTGTAGTTTGTAAATCCATACGTTGTAAACACTCGATTCACTAACTGTACCATCCCCCCTGTTGAGACATGGCACTGCCCATGGCTCAACAAAGCTGCATATCTAAACAAGTTAGATGGTAAAATTGGTTTTCTTTCTTTGGAGATGTACAGTCCTTTCTCAAGAATTGCTCCTCGTTTTATCCATTTTTGTTTTTCTACATTTGTAGTAAGTGTCTGCATTGTTTTTAACATCTCTAAATCTAAAATCTCAGATGGTTGTAATTCATCACTCAAAAGAAATACTTCTGAAGCTGAAGCTGCTTGCTTTGCAGCTGTAACAGCTCTCCCATTACCTTTTGAAATCCTATCCTGTTGTTTGGTATGAGCTACACATTTACAAATAGCTACTTTCTGAGGTAACTGAATAGATTCTAAGAAATCTAAAATAAATTGCGCATGATTAATTGGTTTACCAGTAGATGTTATCATTCCTCTATTTTTCCACTGCTGCACAAAAACATGTACAGTAGAAAAAGCGTACTGGCTGTCAGTAAAAATGTTACACGTTTATCCTTTGCCAAGGTACATGACCTTGTTAAAGCAATCAATTCTGCTGCTTGTGCAGATAAGTTGTGTGGCAAAGACTTTCCTTCTAAAATCTCAGTATCAGAAACTACTGCATATCCCACTAGATTCTGTCCTGTAGAACCCCTCCTACATGAGCCGTCCACATAGTAAGTCACCTTGGCATCATCCAGGGGAACATCCGTGAGATCTTTTCTAGGCAGTGTCTTTTGCTCAATCTCCTGCAGGCAGCAGTGTGGTTTGCCATCTGCAGGGGTTGGGAGCAAGGTTGACGGATTCAAAGTTGTGCATCATTCAATTGTCATATGAGGTTGGCTCAACAGTATAGTCATACAGGAAAGAAGTCTAGCAGGAGAAAGATATGCTACTTTTTCTTGCAGTAAAATAATCGCGACTGCATGAGGCACTCTCAATGTGAGAGGGTGGAATAACACTACTGAGGCTGAAGCCTGCACCGCCATTGCAGCTGCGACTACTGCTTGTACACAGTGGGGCAAGGATCACGCCACTGGGTCTAGCTGTGATGAATAGTAATCTATGGGGTGTTGTTTGTCCCCATGTTGCTGTGTTAACACTGATGTCATATAACCCTGCTTACAATCTACAGTTTGGAAAAATCATTTATGATAGTTCGGTAATCCTAAAACTAATGAGGATGCTATCAGTTGTTTCAATTTGCAGAAAGCTGATTCTGCTTCTGGTGTCCATTGTAATAAATCTTGTGCTGCCATAGGCTTCTTGAATATCAAGTTGGTCAGTGGAGCAGATTCCAAGGCATAGTTTGGAATCCAACTCCGACAAAAATTAGTCGTACCTAGGAAGGACATCATTTCCTTCATGGTAGTTGGTTTGGGTGCTTGTAATATAGATGTTTTTCTGTCTTCATCTAATATTCTGCCTTCTTTGGATATTACATATCCCAGGTATTTAACCTGTTTTTTCCAAAGTTGCAGTTTGTTTTTGTTTACTTTGTGCCCTTGAGTAGCTAGAAATTGTAGTAATGCTATGGTATCTTCTCTGCATTCTTGCTGGGTGGGGGCTGCCAGCAGAATGTCGTCTACATAAAGTAAAATCTGTCTGCCTTTCGGTGGGATAAATCCCACCAGGTTACTTGCCATTTCCTGTGCGAATATTGTTGGACTCTCACAATATCCCTGTGGTAGTCACGTGTATGTATACCTTTTTCCCTGAAATGTAAATGCAAACCAATGTTGGCTGTCAGGGTGTATTGGTATTGAGAAAAACACATTGCTAATATCTACCACAGAAAAATACTTCTGTTGAGGTTTCAAATCATTTAATAAAGTGTGTGGATCTGGCACCGTAGGTGCTCTAGGTATAACTGCGTCATTTACAGCTTGTAAATCTTGGACCATACGCCATTTTCCATTTGCTTTCCTAACAGAAAATAAGGGTGTAATACATGGCAAATTGGGAGATTCTATCAATACTCCTTCCTTAAGTAAGGCTGCTGTTATAGGTTTGATTCCTACTTTTGCATCTTTTTTTAAGGGATACTGTCTCTTTTGAGGTCTAAATGCTGACTTTGGCGTGATAGTGACTGGTCCTGCTGTATGAATAAGTCCTACATCTGATTTCCCTGTTGACCAGAGAGTCTCTGGTATGTCTCATAAGGCTTTTTCCTCTTCCTCTAGTAAGAGTGCTGCTCAGCTGTCCTCACTTGCCTGCAAGTGCACAGCTGGGTGTGTCTGTATTATTCAATTCAACTTCTGCTTTTGTACTCCCTGTTCTGAAAGTTCTAATTTTGTCTGTTTTTCCCACCTTGTAACTTTTTCTCCTAGGTCTGCCCACTTCACATTCTTATCTTTAGTTAAACTAACATGTGGTAATCAATTAGATTTGTAAAGGGCTAGGAATTCCTGGGGCAATGAACAGCTAACTACACTGTTTCCTTCTGTGTCCCAGTACAGATTACGTAATACTAATCTGTTAGCATGGTTTCTAAACAGTTCTTGCTCATATTCTTTATCAGGTCCTGGTATGCTACAGTAATATAGAGTACAATGCAACAAATGCTGTTTATCAGTGTCAAGGGAGGGGGATTTACTGATGGCTACATTCATCAGTTCTTCGGTTACTGCCCCTGGACCAGTCATAACCAAGTCCTGGCTGTACCAATAAAATGTTTCACCCTTCGGTCGCACCACAAAAGTATCCATTTGTCGCTGTGCTTCCATACCCTGCATAGTTGGAACTACTGCTATGCCGAATATCTGCATTAGGTCTCCGCCCAAAAGGTTTACTGGGCATTTTGCAGAAACAACAATTTTGCTTTTCTGGGTCATCCCTGAAACAGGGTCAGTTATTGCTATGTTGTGGGAGAGTGGCTCCCGATACAGCTGTCCATTAGCTGCTTTCACTAATATGTAATCAAGTGATTCTGAATTTTCTGGTAGTTTGGAAGGATGTATCAGGGTCCGTGAAGCCCCTGAGTCACACAGGAATTTTACTTCCCTCCCCTCTACCAGAAGTGTAACTTCTGGTTTTGTGTCTGCTAAGTAGAGCTCTAGGCTCAATAATGCCAAGTCTAAAATTTCATTTTCTTCATTATCTGTGATTTCATGCACATCCTCTATTTCTTCTATCACATTCTCTACTCCTTCTATCACATTTACACTTGTCTTTTCTTAATTATTCCTTTCTAGTGATTCTTGACTATCATATAGTCAGTCCTCACCCTCCTTGTCTTCCGTGGTTACCTTTTTATTTTGCCTGCAATCCCTTGCTAAATGTCCCTTTTTTCTGCATTTAAAACATTCACCCCTTTTCTTTCTCTCTTCAAACTCCTCTGATCGCTTATCAGATTGTTTGTTTCCCTGGGCATTTTTCTTACCCTTCTTCCCGGTCTGTACTACAAAGACTTCTGATCTGTCTTCTACTGCAAATACTTGAGTTTTCTTTTTCTTTTTGCTATTAAAATGCCTTTCGACATGTCTTGCATATTCAAGTAATGACTGTAATCTACTCGTACGATGATCTACCAAGTGCTTTGTAATAAAGCTGCTAATGGGTGCAATACTGCCTTTCAAAAATGCATTCTTTAATTGCTGCTCATATGGGGAATCATGTGTTTGGTCTTCAGGTACCTGCATTCCACAATGGTTATTAAAACACTCTAATAATCTGGCATAATATCTATCAACAGTTTCACCTTCTTGTTGTATGCATTGATTAATGCAAGTCCAGTCAGCCCTAGGCTTCCATTTCTCAGAGATTCGGTCTGTCAGACCTTTCACTTTGTTAACCAGTTCTGCGTTACTATGTGGGAGTGGCCTATGTTCTGCATCATGGGGATTCCAGTTGCCACTGACCATGTGCCAATCTGGACCTACGATTTGTCTGACTACTTTCTCTACTTCTTCTCCATTTAAATGGTAACTTAACCTCATGCCCTGTAAGTCTTCTAAGAATTTTCTAAAATTAACTTTTGGATGGGGAATTCCCTCTGTGGCTTTCCGGATGTCTTCCGGTGTCCACGGTCTATATACTAGAAGAGTTGGGTCCTGTCCTGCCTGTCCTGCCTGTCCTGCCTGTGGATTTGGTACTTCTATGAGTGGACATATTTCTTCTTCACTCAGCTCGTGAATTTTTATTTATTTCATACAATTCAATATCCCCTCTTAAGTTGCGTGTTCGAGACCTAGTCTTGACAGGATCTCTGACAAATGGTTTTGATTTTGCAGGGAGAGCTGGATATAGCGGAGGTGGATCAGCTTGTCCACTCGCTTCATATTCTGGTAAGGGAGGTGGAGGGGGCAAAGGGGCTGATGCTATTACCAAGTTATTGTCTTTATCTAGAAACATTGCTTTTGAATTTTTATTCTTTTGTTCCCTGCAGTTTGCTTCCTCAAGCCACCTGTGTGCCTGAGGAACTCCCAATTGACGTTGCTTTTTTACCTGACCTTTTGAGTCTGTTTTAAGTTGTTTGACAAGTTTGATAAATGAAGGTATATCTAATTTGCCATCAAATTTGTATTTATTAACCCATTTTGTATAGTACCTAACGTTGTCGGCACACTGTAATTGCATATATTTCACGTCTTTGGTTAAAGGCGGATCTCCGGAACTTTTTGTGCACTTATTTCCCATGTTGTCTTAACTTAGTTAGAAATTGTTACGTAACCCTTTTTATCACGTGGTACCACGATTTTCTCTTTTTCACAGTTTATTTAGAATAACTGCCTACCTATCCTGTTTCCCTGATCTATGACAAGACAGCAATCTTTTTTGTCCCTGATTTACATAAAATCTTCCTGACAAAAACAAATACTGTAACAAGTCCCTGATCTGAAACAAAGAAAAGGTAAATTCCTCCTTACCTGAGCTTCTGTGATTGATCGTCTCACCGGAACTGTTGACTCGTCCTCCAATCGCAGATCAGAAACAGTGGCTGGCCTCTTTTGAATGACAATTCAGTCGGAGTTCTTTCAGAGCAGAAGAACCGATGTGGCCTCTTCTCCGTATGGTTTCATGCCACAGGGCCCATCTGACCTGAGCTAGAGCGAGAGTTTTCTGGCTCGAAGGACCAATCTGTCATAGGAAAAATAAACTTTAAAAATGATCAATACACGGTAGGTTCAGGTTAAGGCACTTTAATCTTGCAGCAAGGAGACAAAAACGTGCTAATACAGAGTTTGTCTAACTAAAATCAGGAAGTAAGTTTATCTTTATACACTTTCTAACAAGACATTGCCTACCAAGCTGACGTAACAGATCACAAGTTTTAACATCATCATTACATAGCAGCTGTTTGTTCATGATTTTCTGCTTGCACTATCAATTTTATGAAAAACTTCCTAAGAAAAACAACGTGGCCTTGGTGACCACCGGTTAGATACAGTTTCCCACTATGTTATGTTTCTATTCAAGGTACTATAGCTAATTCGAGCACAAAGCAAGTACAGATTCTTCAAGCAGTCTTTTGTTTCATATATCTCTTCTTTTCCGCAGCTGTGCATGTTCTCATAACACGAACAGAGCTGACTGTTCATATTCAATCATATTATAGAAAACAGTATTGTTCTATTCATTCATTTCATACATTTTCCTGACCTAGCAGATAATCACCTGCTTCTCAGTACATTTCCAAAAGGCATAAACATGAATTTTGTTGTGCTAGCAAATACTAGGTCAGGGTGCATCTTGTGGTTTGAAAAATCATCTTATAATTTCATACAGAATTAAGCTTGTACATAAAATAGAATGAAAATGTGTTAACCCTTTTAGCTTCTAATAAGCATTAGACATATATAAAAATGAATATTTTTCTGACAGGTATGCACATGGGGGGGGCTACCCCTGCAGGAACACTGTTGTAATATTGAGTGGAATGATATCTAGGGGAGTTGTGTCATTTTCGTGTGTCCTACTTATTCTGGTTCCATGGTAAGGAAGTTTAGAGCCTTTACTGTGACCCAGGGGACTGGGATTTGATTTGCAGCCCCAGCACTAGAGAACTCAGACACAAGGAAGGACAGTAGTGAAGAACTTTGCCCCATTCACCTCTCTCAGGGGTAGGAAGGAATGTACAAACTCTGGTACAAATGCAGTCAGTGTTATTTCTCTGACAGAGACCAGGTAAACCATCACTCTTTCTTCCACAGTGTGCAACTGCTTGAAGAAGAATTGCCTTTTGTAGATGACTGTTAGATTTGTAATTTGTGTTCTAGGTCTGTTGTCATTCCATTGTCTGTTTTAATACAAATGATAACATTAACAGATAATTTGTTGAAATAGCCCTCTTTATTTTGTGGACATGAAGGGAAGAAGGGTTGAAAACAAGTCAGAATGCCTTGAAGGACATGCAGCTTTTTCAGTACATACAATTTTGTACTTATTACTTAGGGAATGAGAAGCAGGCATTGTATATGGCACAGAAGAAAGAAAGACCTGTGCAGAGTGTGAATAATGGTATATGTATTTTTATGTGTGGAAAGGCAAAATGATTCCCTTTAGAAGCAGAACATTAGTTTGCTTCACCTAGAGTCCCTCAGTGTAACAGATGTCATATAGATGTCACTGTGCCCATCATTCATAGGGCTCTAACACGAGAAATAGTCTAAGGATAGAGGGAAAATGATGCAGATGCTGTTTGTGTTCTGAGCTAGTTGGACAGCACTGTCTATACAGTCAAAGAGGAGTTATAAAGTGTAAAATAAAATAAAAAATAGGCATTATTGATAATATAGAAACAAGATGCTGCATTTCAGCCAGGCCCCCTTAGGTGCAGAATTAATGTTCTACACTTTAAGTTCTGAAGTGAAGACACAATCATTCATGCCAGCCTGCCATAGGTTCATAGGTTCATCATTGTTTAGTACACTAATGACCAAAAGGGCCTTTTTAAGCCTAGCCATTCATCCCAAATATCTGAAAAGTTCTGGTACCCTTGAAGTGTAAGCAGGGACTTGGGTGGTGAAACATTTACAAGCAGGGGCCTGGGAGATTAACCATTTACAGGTTGTCTGTGTCCATTAGAGACATAGGTACCAGACCAGGGAGAACTTTTATGTTCCCATCCAATTGTCCAACTTACACTTGAATTTGGTTATGGAGAAAAGGAATTATGCTTCACATGGGTGGGGGCCTGTTCCAGAGAAGGGGTAGCCTATGGGATACATTCCTGTCTCTCCAACAGGTCCTAGTTATATCACAGGTAAGATTTAAACCTTTAGAATGAGCAATTCTGGTGCTGTTTTTTTTTCAGATATGGGGGACATCTATCAGAGTGGGGTCTGACAATGCCTTATATGCCAAGCATAGATCTCCCTTCAACAGCCTGTAGGAAACAGAATACAGGGATAGGGCCTTGAGGAAGTCTGCATAAGACATATTACTTATGTTCTGTATTCTTTTAGTGAGGAGCCTCTGAGGACGTTCCAGTTGTTGGATATGCCTGGTTAGGTACATACTAAAGGGTGCATTGTTCTCAATGATAGGTCTGATGAATGCCAAATACACTGGAACAATGACTTACTTGATCCTAGATACAATACCTGTCAAACATGTTTTTCATGTAAGTAAATAAAACTTACTCCTGAAGTTGTATGTTTAGTCATATAATAGTAGCAATGTTCAAATAAACTTCCACATTCAGATGATGGTATGATAGCTAATATCTTTACCCTTTTCATTGTTATCTTCTCAAACTGTTCTGTATATAAATACATAGACAGATACAGACACAAACACACACACACACACACACACACACACACACACACACACACACACACACACACACACACACACACACACACACAGGCACACACACAAACACACAAACAGACACAGGCACACATGCACACACACATACACACATAAACACATTGATGCACAGACACACACACATAGATAGGCATATACACATACATATACACACATGCATGTACAATATCTTTCCAAACAGGAAGCTCTTATGTCATTCATGTGAGCTTAATTTTATACAAGTTTATTTTTACTGTAGTTACTAATGCTCAAAGATTAATAATGCATAATTGCATAATTGCTCTGCTTATGTCATTTTATAATGACTGTTTTTTTTTTTTTTACTTTTTAAACATGGGGTATATCACCATCTCATTGGATATGGATGGACTTTTGTTTTACAGTATGAACATTTCATAGACTCAAGAAAAGTGATATGCCTGTAATTAGTGTTGATGTGTGATATCCTAGCCAAAATCCATCCATAATCTGTAAACTAAAAAATAGCACTACTAGAAAACAGAGCTGAGTCTACATTATTATCATCACCTACTTCCTTTTCCCCATTTTCTCTACATGGAATTGGGGTGTCATTTCAACAACTATTATCATTTGTCTTGATTCAGTGCCACTCTCCTGCCATCTTTGACTGTTATTTTTGACTGTCACAGATCTTCTCTCATGCAGTTCATCCCTTGGCTGAACATTATCAGTTCTTCTTGCCTTCTTTCTATTCCTCATAAATCTTTTTCACCAGGTTGTCTTCTACTTTCCTGAATGTGCACCCAAATCACCATAATCTGTTCTTCTTGACTTTGTCTGTTACTTTATTTTCTACTCTGATGTCCTCATATGTTCATCTGTTCAACAGTACGTATCCTTCTACCCATCACAGACACTTACATCTCCATCATTTCTATTTTACTCAGATGGTCTGCCTTCACTGCCCTAGTTTCTATATCATACAGATGTACATTTGTCACATAAGGCTCCTGACACTCTGTACCT
This sequence comes from Protopterus annectens, assembly GCF_019279795.1. NCBI lineage: Eukaryota > Metazoa > Chordata > Ceratodontiformes > Protopteridae > Protopterus > Protopterus annectens. Next base: position 331,668,514 of record NC_056728.1, read on the forward strand.
GTCTGCTGGAGACCCTCTGCTTAAAGCTTTGACCTCATCTTTCAGACCTCCCTTCTTCTCAACTACCATTCCCATATGCCTAAAGCTGTTAAACTGTTCCACTATTTTACCTTCTATCTCAGTTTTCAGCTTCTTCTGATTCCCCCATTTACTGCCATGACCACTGTCTTGGCTGCACTCTGTTTCATCCCACGTGCCTCAGTTTTACATTCCATTCCGCTGTCATTTGCTGAAGTTCCTGTTCATATTCTGTCTGATTGCAACGTCACATTGTCTACATACAGCAACTTTGTTGCTCTTCCCCCAGCAACATATTTGCTAATGTAGTCCATCTCCAGCATGAATAGCAGTGGGATCAGAATTGAACCCTGATCCACACCCACTCATGCTGAGAACTCTATTATGAATCTGAACACTGTTCATACTTGTGGCTTTGTGCCCTTGTTCATAGTCTGCGCTACTGCTACTAATTTTTCCAGGACTTCAAATCACTGCAGGACTGCCCAAATCAGCTTTTTTGGAACCTTGTCATATGCTTTCTCCAAGTCTATAAATACCCATTTGGATTTTTCCTCATCTCCAGCTTCTTCTGCAATATCTATTTTACCGAAAACAATAGGTTAGTTGTACTATATCCTGATCTGAATCCAGCTTACTCAACACCCATCAAACTTTGTACTATGCTGTGCATTCATGTATCAGTCATCCTCTTCAGCACTTTCATGACAGGAGTTTGATACTGCTACACTGGCCACAGTTGTGAATGTCCCCTTTGTTCTTGTACACTCTCACTAAGATGCTTATTGTTCAGTCATCTGTGAAGCTCCTTTCTCTCTATACCACTATGAGTATCCTGAAGAGCTATCTCCCCCCCTAACTCTAGCAACTTCATGGTCATATCTGTAGACCTGAGTCTCTATATCATCACAATCAGCTTAAACTAATGAAAACTATTATTAAACTATAAAACTAGCCTATCAGAACATATTGTTCACTAACCTAACAACATAATAACAGAATTTACCTGATACTTTCATCAGAAAAGATAGTTATCTGAGAAGCAGAACACAAAATGATCCATGACTCAGCTCACAGATTAAAACTTACATAAAACCATAGTTCACAGAAAACTTATGAAGGTACAGGATTTTATTTAAATAAAAGAGAAACAGAAATATAAAAAGGATAAATGGAATACATAGGCTTCTGGCTTGTTTGATGTGAATTACCCTGGATGATTGCATTAGGGAAATTTATACATTTGACAAAACCCATTATTAAGCTTACAGTGTAGTATAATTCATATATCATTCAGTTTAAACTTATAGTGCGATATATTTTATATACCACACAACAGATTAATGCGTGCATGTATCTGTGTGTGCATGTGTGAGTGTGTGTGTGTGTGTGTGTGTGTGTGTGTGTGTGTGTGTGTGTGTGTGTGTCTGCGTGTGCATGTGTGTGTGTGTGTGTGTGTGTGTGTGTGTGTGTGTGTGTGTGTGTGTGTGTGTGTGTGTGTTGTGTTATGTAAATGCACCAAAAGTCCAAGGATTACAGAAAAGTACAGTTTTAGTGCATGACCAAAAATTGTGGTGTAAGTTCTATACAACCAGGTACACCAACATCAAAATAGTCTTTGCAACAAAAGAAAAAGACAATCAGAGTACCTTTTAAGTCCTAGACTACCTGCAAACAGGGCAACAGTCACTCTTAACAGAGTATAATAGTGGCTTTTTTATCTGGTTAATGTCAGGAAATCATATTCCATAGCACTTAGGTTCTCTCCTGTATAATCTCATTTCTCTAGATTCCTACTCAGGAAGATGGTGAGGACTTCATACTATAGTGATTCTTCCTTACTACAGCATAACACTCAGAACAGATGTTGCGGACAAATATTCCATCTTTATGAGAGGTCAACATCTTTGGTTTGGTAGGGCTAGAATCCTATCTTTTATGCACTATTTAATTATATTATTGTCTCTAAATGAATTATGCAAGAATGTCGTTTGCCAAATGCAAAAGCATATCTATTTCCTTAATGCAACAGATCCATTTATAACATTTTACATCATGTTTGCAATCAGTTATAGTTGGTGCTATTTATAAAATTTTAATGGATCATTCTAGGAATCTCCAGACTATGTTACTCTTCAGCTTAAAACCCTTGGTTTCAGGTCCAGTTCATGGGGTGTGAGCCTTTGCCGAGCCGTTTGTTTTTCAGTGGATCAAGACTGTTCTGTTTCACCATGATTTAAAAACACTGCAAAGATAATAGCCATCTATATTTTTAAAGTCCTGCTATCTGTTCAGCTGCAATAGTCGGGCATTGTCTGTAAGCTGTGTAAATTCTTGCCAAGATTGTAGCACTTTAGCAAAGAAAATGCCCTCTTAATTTCCTATCATTTCTTTTCAGTAATGCAACATATGGCTTCCACTTTACTTAATTTTCAAGTCAATGAAACATATGGGATATCCTCTTCCATCAAAGAAGTGTGATAATACCACCCTAGACCTATCTGTAACATATCAATTTATACTGTATAATGCCTACTGAAATCTGGGAAAGGGTAATGCAGGGTCCAAACATAGTATTCTCTTCAACTGATTAAAAGCATTGCTTCCCATAATGTTCACATCACAGTGTGGTCAAGTCTGTAAAAAGATAAGCCCAAGGATTCATGAAGCTTGCGCCAGGTGCAGGTGTAGTGTCGGTGTTCCAACACCAAATATGGCCGCCGAGCGATCCAGGTCTGAACTGTTCCCATGTGCACTACCTGCGTACGCTACACCGACACAGCTCCCGGGCCTTGTATGCTAATTACCCTATGTGCAGCAGTGCAGCATGCAAATGAAGGTATGTAGTGATCCAGGAAGTGGTGCAGGCGTAGTGTAAGTATGCAGAAATGTAAACCATAAAAAACGGTTTACATTTTTGCAAACATAAAATCGGAGCCATGACAGCCAACTAAACACATGTATGATAATGTTATTATATGCCAATGGCTAAATATATAGCCACTGGCATAAAAAAATGTTCAAAATATAAAATAACATTTAATATTTATAGTCGTACTATTGTGACGTGGAAGCGCAGGGCAGCGGCACGCAAAGGGGATTGCAAGGAAAAATAGAAAAATATAGAATAAAACCGCAATGTAACACATATGATTTCCCCATAATAGTCAATGGCAGGCATGCTACACCACACTATGGCACAAGGGTTGCTAAGGGGCTGTGACAGTGTTATGCGCAGCAGCTAGGAAATAGTAGGCAATGTCATGCAAATGAGAGGAATAATAGTGAATCACAGATTTCCCACTGGTGTAAGGATGCACCTCACAGTGTAGCGTTATAACTCCGAGGTGTGCCCTTGAGATAAAGATGACATCAAGAGAGGGGTGTGTCACCTTTACTGTAAGCACATTGGAGCATTGCTAAACCAGTTTGCCCATAGCTAAGCAAAGCTGCAGGATAGGGGTGTGATGAACTGGCCATAGTTTTGCTTAGCTGAGAGTACATAAGGTAACTGAGTATGCATGTGAACAGAGATGAAAACATGCTTAAACCAGGTAAATGGGTTTGCATGGCACGCACTGGAGCTGAAACAGGAAGGATATAGGAAAGAAATAAGGAAATGCTGCAGCAGGAAAATTGGAGTACAAATGACTAATTAACACCTAGGAGCCTACAGTGGGCCATTGATAACAGCTAACAAGGCTGCAAGCAGCTACCTGCAGAACAGGAAAGGAGAGGGGCTGTACTGCAAAGAAAACATCAAAGTGTCAAAGCAGAACAAAGCCAGTTTGCAGTATATCAGCTACAAGACACATTTTGCCATGACTGGGTGGGGAAAGTACAAAACAAGAAAGACGGCAGGTGGATGCATGCCTGAGAATGGGAGGGGATCCAGGTTTCAAAGTGAATTAAAGGGCAACAGATTAATCAAGGCAGGCAAGCATAACTCCACAGTAAAGGCCCCACACTTGCAGTACTCATTGTAAAACCCATAATTAAGATACAGTGCAGTTGGAATAGCTCATACACACCCAATGACATCAGCAGTATCCATAGCACAATAGTATAAAGTGTGAAAGCACCTCACACACACTTGTGTATTCCCATACACTCTGGACTAGTGGTGTATACATATGGGGAACTTTTAGTATGTACATGTTAGGGGCTGCCATAGCTTTGATCCACCAGCATGTGTTGGAGCCTGAAGATGGTGTGGAGGATGATGCACAGGACTACTTCAGGCACCAGAGGAGGAGAAGAGTGTTCAGACCCAGCGTAATCTACCAGGGGCTACATGATCTGGAGATAGTAGAGCATTACAGGGTGGACAGAGACACCCTACAGCAACTTGTGGAGCTGTGCCGGCCATGCCTCAGAGCCAGAACAAATAGAGAGGAACCCATCCCAGTGGATACGAAGGTATGTGTAAGCCTGAGAATACTAGCTACAGGTACCTTTCAAAGACCGACTCAGGATATCATGGGGATCTCACAGGTATCAGTATCCAGTTCCTGGATGCCATGTTAACACATGCCAATGAGCACATATACTTTCACGAACGCAGGAAGAGTTGGCCAGCAATATGCATCTCTTCCACCATGTGGCAGAATACCCGGTGGTACTGGGTGCAATAAACTGCACGCACATACACATCAAGTCACCACCCGGTGAGCAGGGTAGGCACTACATAAACCACAAGGGATACCCCTCCATCAACTGCCAGGTCATGTGCAATGCCCAGGGCATTATCATGAATGTGTGTGCTGCCAGCCCTGGAAGCTATCACAACTCCCACATCTGGCATGCCTCACAGCTGTATCAGGTATTTGCCAGGGAGGACATCCCAAATGGCCACCTAGTGGGGGATGCTGGCTATGCACTGGAACAGTGGATGATGACTCCCATCAGAAATGCACACACAACCATGCAGGAACGCCATAATGAGGCACACGCACAAACCAGAATTATCATAGAGCATGCATTTGGGTTGCTGAAATCATGGTTCCATTGCTTGGACATATCTGTTGGAGCCTTGCAGTACTCTCCAGGCACGTGTTCCCACATCTTCATAGTATATGCCATGCTACACAATATAATCCTGCAGAAACAGCTGCAGCAGGGACAGAATGGTGAAGGCCTTCACAGCCCACCACCATTGCCAAGGGCCCCACAGGCACAGAGGTACTCAGACTTCGAACACCCTGAGCCAGCCCCAGTAGGCAGACGGAGGCGTGTCCAGTATGCCCATGCCTTGATCCTAGGGCAACTGTCTCTTTTACATCACCTTAGTTACAACGTGTGAATGTGTGTGTGTGTGTGTGTGTGTGTGTGTGTGTGTGTGTGTGTGTGTGTGTGTGTGTGTGTGTGTGTTGTGTTATGTAAATGCACCAAAAGTCCAAGGATTACAGAAAAGTGCAGTTTTAGTGCATGACCAAAAATTGTGGTGTAAGTTCTATACAACCAGGTACACCAACATCAAAATAGTCTTTGCAACAAAAGAAAAAGACAATCAGAGTACCTTTTAAGTCCTAGACTACCTGCAAACAGGGCAACAGTCACTCTTAACAGAGTACAATAGTGGCTTTTTTATCTGGTTAATGTCAGGAAATCATATTCCATAGCACTTAGGTTCTCTCCTGTATAATCTCATTTCTCTAGATTCCTACTCAGGAAGATGGTGAGGACTTCATACTATAGTGATTCTTCCTTGCTACAGCGTAACACTCAGAACAGATGTTCCGGTCAAATATTCACTCTTTATGAGAGGTCAACATCTTTGGTTTGGTAGGGCTAGAATCCTATCTTTTATGCACTATTTAATTATATTATTGTCTCTAAATGAATTATGCAAGAATGCTGTTTGCCAAATGCAAAAGCATATCTATTTCCTTAATGCAACAGATCCATTTTTAACATTTTACATCATGTTTGCAATCAGTTATAGTTGCTGCTATTTATAAAATTTTAATGGATTGTTCTAGGAATCTCCAGAGTATGTTACTCTTCAGCTTAAAACCCTGGGTTTCAGGTCCAGTTCATGGGGTGTGAGCCTTTGACGAGCCGTTTGTTTTTCAGTGGATCAAGCCTGTTCTGTTTCACCATGATTTAAAAACACTGCAAAGATAATAGCCATCTATATTTTTTTCAGTCCTGATATCTGTTCAGCTGCAATAGTCGGGCATTGTCTGTAAGCTGTGTAAATTCTTGCCAAGATTGTAGCACTTTAGCGAAGAAAATGCCCTCTTAATTGCCTATCATTTCTTTTCAGTAATGCAACATATGGCTTCCACTTTACTTAATTTTCAAGTCAATGAAACGTATGGGATATCCTCTTCCATCAAAGAAGTGTGATAATACCACCCTAGACCTATCTGTAACATATCAATTTATACTGTATAATGCCTACTGAAATCTGGGAAAGGGTAATGCAGGGTCCAAACATAGTATTCTCTTCAACTGATTAAAAGCATTGCTTCCCATAATGTTCACATCACAGTGTGATCAAGTCTGTAAAAAGATAAGTCCCAGGATTCTTGAAGCTTGTGCCAGGTGCAGATGTAGCATCGGTGTTCCAACACCAAATATGGCCACCGAGCGATCCAGGTCTGAACTGTTCCCATGTGCACTACCTGCGTACGCTACACCGACACAGCTCCCGGGCCCTGTATGCTAATTACCCCATGTGCAGCAGTGCAGCATGCAAATGAAGGTATGTAGTGATCCAGGAAGTGGTGCAGGCATAGTGTAAGCATGCAGAAATGTAAACCGTAAAAAACGGTTTCCATTTTTGCAAACATAAAATCGGAGCCATAACAGCCGACCAAACACATGTATTATATTGTTAATATATGCCAATGGCTAAGTATATAGCCACTGGCATAAAAAAATGTTCAAAATATAAAATTAACATTTAATATTTATAGTCGCACTATCGCGATGTGGAAGCGCAGGGCAGCGGCACGCAAAGGGAATTGCAAGGAAAAATAGAAAAATATACAATAAAACCGCAATGTAACACATATGATTTCCCCATAATAGTCAATGGCAGGCATGCTACACCACACTATGGCGCAAGGGTTGCTAAGGGGCTGTGACAGTGTTATGCGCAGCAGCCAGGAATTAGTAGGCAATGTCATGCAGATGAGAGGAATAATAGTGAATCACAAATTCCCCGCTGGTGTAAGGATGCACCTCACAGTGTAGCATTATAACACCGAGGTGTGCCCTTGAGATAAAGATGACATCAAGAGAGGGGTGTGTCACCTTTGCTGTAAACACATTGGAGCATTGCTAAACCAGTTTGCCTGTAGCTAAGCAAAGCTGCAGGATAGGGGTGTGTTGAACTGGACATAGTTTTGCTTAGCTGAGAGTACACAAGGTAACCGAGTATGCATGTGAACAGAGATGAAATCATGCTTAAACCAGGTAAATGGGTTTGTGTGGCGTGCACTGTAGCTGAAACAGGAAGGATATAGGAAAGAAGTAAGGAAATGCTGCAGTAGGGAAATTGGAGTACAAATGACTAATTAACACCTAGGAGCCTACACTGGGCCATTGACAACAGCTAACAAGGCTGCAAGCAGCTATCTGCCGAACAGGAAAGAAGAGGGGCTGTACTGCAAAGAAAACAGCAAAGTGTCAAAGCAGAACAAAGCCAATTTGCAGTATATCAGCCAGAAGACACATTTTGCCATGACTGGGTTGGGAAAGTACAAAACAAGAAAGACAGCAGGTGGATGCATGCCTGAGCATAGGAGGGGATCCAGATTTCAAAGTGAATTAAAGGGCAACAAATTAATCAAGGCAGGCAAGCATAACTCCACAGTAAAGGCCCCACACTTACAGTACTCATTGTAAAACCCATAATTAAGATACTCTGCAGCTGGAATAGCTCATACACACCCAATGACATCAGCAGCATTCATAGCACAATAGTATAAAGTATGAAAGCACCTCACACACACTTGTGTATTCCCATACACTCTGCACCAGTGGTGCATACAGATGGGGAGCTTTTAGTATGTACATATTAGGGGCTGCCATAGCTTTGATCCACCAGCATGTGTTGGAGACTGAAGGTGGTGTGGAGGATGATGCACATGACCACTTCAGGCACCAGAGGAGGAGGAGAGTGTTCAGACCCAGGGTAACCTACCAGGGGCTACATGATCTGGAGATAGAAGAGCATTACAGGGTGGACAGGGACACCTTACAGCAACTTGTGGAGCTGTGCCAGCTATGTCTCAGAGCCAGAACAAACAGAGAGGAACCCATCCCACTGGATACAAAGGTATGTGTAAGTCTGAGAATACTAACTACAGGTACCTTTCAAAGACCAACTGGGGATATCATGGGGATCTCACAGGCATCAGCATCCAGGGTACTACACCATTTCCTGGATGCCATGTTAACACATGCCAATGAGCACATATACTTTCACGAACGCAGGAAGAGTTGGCCAGCAATATGCATCTCTTCCACCGTGTGGCAGAATACCCGGCGGTACTGGGTGCAATAGACTGCACGCACATACACATCAAGTCACCACCCGGTAAGCAGGGTTGGCACTACATAAACTGCAAGGGATACCCCTCCATCAACTTCCAGGTCATGTGCAATGCCCAGGGCATTATTATGGATGTGTGTGCTGCCAGCCCTGGAAGCTATCACAACTCCCACATCTGGCATGCCTCACAGCTGTATCAGGTATTTGCCAAATGGCCACCTGGTGGGGGATGCAGCTATGCACTGGAACAGTGGATGATGACTCCCATCAGAAATGCACACACACCCATGCAGGAACGCCATAATGAGGCACATGCACAAACCAGAATCATCATAGAGCGTGCGTTAGGGTTGCTGAAATCATGGTTCCATTGCTTGGACATATCTGGTGGAGCCTTGCAGTACTCTCCAGGCACGTGTGCCCACATCTTCATAGTATGTGCCATGCTACACAATACAATCCTGCAGAAACAGCTGCAGCGCAGACAGAATGGTGAAGGTCTTCACAGCCCACCACCATTGCCAAGGGCCCCACAGGCACAGAGGTACTCAGACCACAAACACCCTGAGGCAGCCCCAGTAGGCAGACGGAGGTGTGTCCAGTATGCCCATGCCTTGGCAAGGAGGGAAAATATAGCATACACACTGACAGTGTAGGCACCTAGGGACTGACACCCTTCTTCACCTGCACACACAATAAAAATGCATGGCACACACACAAGACTACCTGTAAATTGTCATGTATAGGCAGTCTACTGTGTGCATCCAACATAGGTAGCCCTCAACTATTGCACACACAACTGCCAATGGCACAAGGTAAGTCAACACCTGAAGAGTAAATTAAGCTATCAGTATGTGCTGATACTGTATGTATAGGTTCATAGGTTCATAGGTAGGTACTTGGCCAACTGCCAGAGGCCATTCATAACCCTAGCCAAAATGTGTCAGCTTTTGCCACCCCATTGATTCATTAACTGTCCCTCTGTGGAGCAGAGCCAATGGCAGGATCCCTGGGGTGTATCTACTGTTTCCCATCTTCTCTTCAAGGTTTCTCTTGAAGAGTGTTAGTGAGTGGCTCTGTATAATGTAATTAGGGATGTTGTTCCAAAGTATGGGGAGTTTCTGTGACAGGAATCCATCCCTCCAGCATCTTCCCAGTTATTGTTGTGGCAAGGTTCAGCTCACTACAGTGTGTGGCTCACTGTGACATTGATTCCCATAGGTGGAGCATATCCATTAAGCTTGAGTTCGACATGGCTGTGTTGGCCAGCAGAGATCATCTCTGAGTAAACGAGATGCCACTGAGTAAAGCAGGAGTTTATTCAGTCTGGCTGCATAGGGCATATGTTTGAGGCCAGTAATCCTCTTGGCGAGGTACATTTGTGGACCTTCCAGCTGTTGGAAGTGTCTTCTGAGGTACATCCCAAATGGGTTATTATACCCTATGATGGGACTGATGAGTGATGAGTAAAGGGGCACTCTAACCCCATTTTGTATAGATGGGAACCCTTTAGTAATCAGATGGCCTACGTAGAAGGATGTCCTAACTACTTTGGAGATATGATTGTCAAAGGAGAGATCACTATCTACCTTAGTCCCCAGATACCCTATTAACTCATCTGTATTAAAGTGGCTGCCACTTATGTGTTAATATGTGGGTGCTTAATATTCCACAATGGAATGGCCATGCAGTTAGTGGCACTTAGCTGGAGGCCATGACTTTGACACCCTGTGTAAGTCTCTGTGAGGCCCCTTGAGGGATGTCTCTGTCAGCTGGACTGTCAATTATAGCTCCCAGTTCACAGTCATTGCCAAACATGTTCTGCCATAGTCCTCCTGTGTTTGCCTGTACCTCTGAGAAGTATATACCAAACAGTAGGGCTCTCAGGACTGAGTCCTGTGGGACACCAGTCATGACTGGTTAAGAGTTGGACCTGGAGACCACTAGTCATACCATGTGGGTTCTGTGTGTAAGCCTGTTGGCAACCCAACCTGAGATGTATGGGTGTATGTACAGGCTGGTGTGTTTATCAATAATACCTGAGTGGGTCATGGTGTCAAAATCCTTGGTGAGGTCCAGGTAGTATGTGTGAACCATCTTTCCCCTCATCTAACGTCTTGGTGACTGTATGTAAGATGTCAAACAGGTTCAGTAGGCATGAACTGCACTCAGCCAAGCTGACCTGGGTTGGGTCACGTGTTTGGAGGTTACCAATGTCTTTGTTAATGAGTGCCATGAGGAAGCACTCCATACCATTGCAGACCAGGCTAGTCAGGCTTATGGGGTGGTAGTTACCATGGTCAGTTGTGATTCCACCTTTGTGGAGTGGAATAACCATTGCCAGTGCCATTTTATGGGCATGTAGCCTGTGGTGAGGCCGAGGTTGAAAAGCTTAATTAGGTGGGGGGGTCAGGTTGTCTTGTAGTGTTTGCAAGATGCAGTCTGGGACAACATATGCCTCCACTGACACTGTGTTCTGCTGTTAAAGAGGGCCATTTCCACCTGTGTGTCTCCGATGTTATGGATACTGTACCTTTCGGGTATTGCTGTGGGCTCTTTAGGGGGTGAAGTATGCACTGAATGTATCTGCAAGGATGTTGGCAATATCAGTAGGGTCAGCATATTTTGTGCAATATTTCACAGGCACAGTGCAAATCTGTGTGTCACCACTTAGATCCTTGAGATAGCCAAAGAAGGCTTTGTGGTCATCTTTTGAATCCTTGCCTATTTTCCTGTTGATGTTAGCCTTGGATGATTTCATGAGGGACCTACGTATTTTACTAATACTGGTCACGGATGTCTGCCCTTCATGGGATTTGCTGTTTGTCTGGAAGACTGTCCTACTTCTGTTGTATAGCCTGTTTATTGCAGGGGTCCACCAGACTGGTGTCCTTGTCTAAGAGGAGTGAGTCTTGGTTTACCAGTGATGGCACGATCCATACATCCTTGTAGGTGCTTATAGATTGCATTTGTAAATCTGTATGCATCTTGAGCTGTGTTTCCCCTTAGCATGGGGGCTGCGAAACCCCCCACCCCTGTCTCTAGTAGTGTGAATTTAGCTGTAGGAAAGGTATGCACTGTGGTTTCCATGGGTGGGGGAGATGGTTGGGTGTGGAAACAGTGAATAGTTCATGGTCAGATCTAAGCAGTGACCGGTTTACCTCTGCTGTGGTGCACCTGTCTCCCATGTTGGTGATTACCACTTCTAGTATGTTTCCACCCCTCGTTAGGGAGTTTACCACCTGATACAGGGCATATGAGGTGATAAATTTCAGGAACCTCTGGGCCTGGAAGTGAGTACTTGAGTAAGTTTCCCAGTAAATGGTAGGGTATTTGACATCGACCAATGCCAGGGTGTGCGGTAGGACTGTCAAGTTCTCCACTGTCTCCAGGTAGGTGGATTGGTAGTCCTGGGTCATGGAGGGTGATCTGTAGCAGGCCACAGTTTACATTGCAGTTGTTGCTGACGTTAGCTGCACGTGGATGATCTCAGAGGTATCATGCTGCCCCACTAATCTGGAGGTGTAGGTATCCCTGATGAATATGGATACACCTGCTCCATGTCTGTGTCAGTCCATGTTCTGTGGCTGAAATGTGTGGTATGGGTTGTAGTCTGGTAGTGCTGGTGTGCCCTCAGGAGCCTTAAAACAGGTCTCAGTTACTGCACAGATGTTGACGTTGTCCATACTGAGGAGTGCTGTGAGTGCATGCATGTTGTGATCACAACCCCTGGTGTTGAGTAGCATAACCCTCATTGATTCTGCTATTATGCTGTTTACGGAGCTGGTATTAACCTTTGAGACTCTCCTTTAAAAGGCACCATGGGGGCGCCAGTAGCCTTGGCCAGCATTCCAAAGCCTAAGGCTGACACATAAGCCGGTATGATATTGTTGCATGCATATTTCCCATCTGTGCTTGTTTCTCATCTCTCCTGTAGGTAACCTACTGGTAAGCAATAGAAAGCCTTAAACTTATACAAGTCTTCTAGCTTCCAAGATAGGCTTTCGGAGTGATTAAGTATCAGTGTTCTGTATGTTCTTGCTGTACTTAACTGTTTCCTGACTACATGGTAATTTCTCACTGTATATTGTGATCTGAAAGTCTGTTTATTCACATATTATGGCTGTGATAGGCTGCACTTTAGAGGTTCACAGATAGGTAGTAGGCTATCTGCCCAAGAGCAATTAGAAGTACAGCTGCAGTGTGTTGGCTTTCTCCGCACCATTGATGAAGTAACTGAGCCTCTGTCAAGCATAGCCAATGAAGCAATTCCAGGCAGAGTTGCCGGAAGCTGTTGAAGACTGGGGTGGTGGAGGGTGATAGGGGCACTTAGTGACCCAAAGAGGGCATGCTAATATGAAAAATCAACACCATTCAATTTCCCCAACAGGTCTTGCAGCTATCAAACTGGACGGGCTCCCCCACACCCTGGCTGTATGGTTCTGGGACACATAATCCCAGGGGTATATATTCTGTTACCCATTCACACATTTCCCTTGAAGTATGTCAGTGAGGGGCTATGCCTAATGTAGTTAGGAATGTAATTTATTGTCTCTCATTTCATTTGTTATATGTTTTTCTTTCAAGAATAAGTGAAGCTCAGTGGGTTTGGGTGCCTCCACCCTTTGCTTAGCCTAGCTTACACAAAGAAATCATATAAATAGGAAATAGGCAGAAGCAACGTTAATGTCAATAGTGTAATGGTTACAGCATCTGCATAGTATCTGTGCATTCGAGATTCAAATCCCAATAAAGTCAGGGATGTTTATCATGTTAAAAAGTATACCTTAACCACAGCTTGCATATATAGGTAATATTCGTCTGTATAATAAAAATTCGAAACACCCATATAAACCCATGTGTGCTGGAGAGTAAAGTCAACAGAGAATGTAATGTTATGTCAGCACATAGTGAGATGTTACTTCACTGAAATGTATATATCCTGAGTAGTTAGCGGATGTGGCCATATTTGCACGCACAGGTTATATGTTACAAAGTTTGTTTAACTGTGTTTAACCGCTGCTTTAATGTCACACAAACACTTTTAAACATGCTTACAACTGCTTAAATGAGCCTTATTCTGGAGTAAAAAACATTTTTAAAGCATCGCAGGTGTTGAACCCTGGACCATGTGCACTATAGTCATGGAATTTACCACGAAGCAATCTGAGGTGTATGCATATTTCATGGTCTTTAGACTACACCTTATACCATATGCATTCCACAGTAATGACCACAAATGGGACAGTCACTTTGTGTACAGTACATTGTAATGTACTGTAGTTTGTGAACCAACATATACAAATCTACATATGTATAACTGTTACAAATTAATATATATATATATATATATATATATATATATATATATATATATATATATATATATATATATATATATATATATGTGTGTGTGTGTGTGTGTGTGTGTGCATGTCAGTGATGTCTGCACATAGATATAAATATAAAGATATATATATATATATTTATATATATATATATATATATATATGTATATACAGTTACATCAATAGACATGTATATATACACATCTATGAACACACTTCATGACACAGACGCAATCCAAAGGAATTGAATTGTACACAAAACACATGCAGCTCTGGTATTATAACTATTAATATTAACCTAATTCACCATAGAAGGAATGGTTGTTGTGTATGTGAAGATTGGGATGGGGGAGGAATGATGGGTAATGAAATCATGCATCAAGGAGAGCCTGGGTTGGATGTTCAGTAAGTGAACTGGAGGGGTATACATGGAGTATGGGGTCATCTTGACACCTGCACCTCAGTACCATTACACAATGGGACTCACATATTATGCTTGCACATGCCACTGTTCCAAGTATAATGCCACTGTCCACAACCTGCTATCAATGTATGCCGTTCAGGGCAGCAAGGTGTGTGACACATGCTGTAGGTAGCATCCACCTGTGTGTCCCAGTTAACGTATTGTCTGTCACTTCCATACATGCATGATTGCATATACTTCACATATATATGTCAGTACTTCATGTACATGTATGCATGTGTATTACACAGCACAGACACAGATATATAATTTACGGGCCACATACAGGTATCTGGTATTAAACCTGTATGATGTGCATATATACTGACAGTTAAGATGTACATAGCTGTAAACCTGTGTGTTTACAATAGGAGTCCATTACAATGTGTTCTGTACATGTAAGTGTATGAGCATGCACACTGTGGCCTTCTGTGGTTAGAATCGGAGTCCATCCCAAACAGCCCTGTGCTACTAAGTGTATGAGCGTACCGACTGCCACCTTGTGTAATTTGAGTCAGTGCATCCAAACAAGCCCTTTGCTTTTAAGTGTATGAGCATGCCCAGTATAATCTTGTGTAGTTGTAGTCATAGTGCATTCCAAACGGCCCTGTGCTACTAAGTATATGAACATGCCCACTGTCACCTTGTGTAATTGGGTCAATGCATCCAAACAAGTCCTGTGAGTCTATGTGTATGAGCATGAACACTGTAACCTTGTATAGTGATACTAGTTGTCCATTCCACAGATGGGCATACTCCAGTTCAGGGCTTGTTGTTCTACAACTATACCTCTCAGGCCTACCTATGTCTTACCTGCAAAAGATGTGTCTTGTTTGTGCATACGGGTTGTAATGGACTCCTACTTTAAACATGCAGGTTTACAGCTATGTACATCTTGACTGTCAGTATCCCTGTTGTTGTCCTCAATCTTAGAAGGGCATTCTGACTGCCTTGATATGTGTAATCTTTGTGGCTCGTCTCGTAACTGTGTAGAACTGTAATAATGATCTGTAGGTAGGCAGGAATTCTAATCCCACCACTGGTAAGTGTGTGTGTGTGTCAGCAAATGGCTGTGTGTGTATTTGTGTCTGCATCCTGTCATGACAGTGGGTTTTGCTGCATTCCAAACAGACATCACCTTTTGCACTGGCCTTTATCCTTGTCAACTGCTAAACCTCTCTTTTTCCCCCCTCCCCACTGCAAGTATTCAGTCCTGTGATGTCACCCAGCTCAGAAACGGAATCAGAGTAAGTGTAATTGTAAGGGTTCTGTGACACATAGCCCAACTGCATACCACTCTACTAGTTACCTTTACATAGGCAAAACGTGTATGCACAATACTGGCAAGTGTGTGTGTGTGTTTGTGTGTGTGACTACCCTGTAGCCAGGCATACACATGTGTAATGTCTTTTAACATGCTGCACACCATGGTAGTCATCTGTGGTGAGTGGAGTCTAGAAATTATTACATAGTTAGGAATAGAAAAGAATAGACAGTCAAGAACGACTACAGTTGGTATGTTATTTTCCTGTGCCACTGTTGAGCAGTGACACAGAAATGGTGGCCGGGGTGTAAGCCCATACCCATCATTCCCCCACCCAAACTCCACAATCCCCAGGGTAGATTACCTTAGCCATCATTCCCCACCCCAAACTCCACATACACAACAACCGTCCCTTCTCTGGTGAACCGATTAAGATTTAAATGTTATAAAACAAGAGATGCCTCTGTTTTGTGTACACGTCAGTTCCTTTGGAATCCTTCTGTGTCACATAAGGTGTTCAGACATGTGTGTGTGTGTGTGTATATATATATATATATATATATATATATATATATATGTATGGCTATAGCTGTGTCTGTGTGTGTGTGTGTGTATATATATATATATATATATATATATATGTGTGTGTGTGTGTGTGTGTGTGTGTGTGTGTGTACACATCCCGGAGGTGCATATATATATTTAGTTATGACAGTTGTACAGATGTTGACTTGTCTATGTTGTTTCACAGAGTACAGTACATTCAAGGGTACTGTACATATGTACACAAAGTGACTGTCCTATTTGGTTTAGTACTGTGGAATACCTGTAGTAAGATGTGTATTATAAAATCCATGAAACATGTATACAACCCAGATGGCTTATTGGTAAGTCCAGTTACCCTGGTGTGCATGGTGCAGCGTTCAAGACCTGCAAGGCTTGTTGATAATGTCAATTAGGACTGAATAAGGCAGTTGTAAGTAGGTGTAAATGTGTTTTTGTGACAGTAAGCAGTGGGTACACACAGGTAAAAGACATGTACAACTTGCAGTACACTTGAAATGCCCTTCTTTGGCAATCCTGCTGATGTTACCCACCTAGGAATACAACTCTGGGACGGTTGGACCCCAGTAATCTCTGTAGCATGTGCTGTAACTGCGTAATGCTGTAGTGTGATAAACTAGTTTGGCAGGTGTTCTAATCCCCGACATGCCCACTCTGTCTGTCTGTCTAAGAAAGAAACAATGCTTTTTAGAGTATGCACACTCCTAACAATTCACATACTCACCTATGGCAATCCTGCTGATGTCACCCACCTAGAAATACATCTCTGGGACTACTGTAACCCAGCAATCTCTGTAGCATGTGCTTTAACTGTGTGATAAACTAGTTTGCTAGGTGTTCTAAACCCAAACATGCCTTCTGTGTGTCCATCTGCCTAAAAAAGAAACAATGCTTTTTAGAGTACGCACACACCTTACAATTCACATACTCACCTTTAGCAATCCTGCTGATGTCACCCACCTAGAAATACACCTCTGGGACCACTGTAACACAATAATCTCCGTAGAGTGTGCTGTAACTGTGTAATGCTGTAATGTGATAAACTAGTTAGGTAGGAGTTCTATTCCAAAACATGGCAGGTGTGTGTTTGACAGTCAGAGCCTGTGTGGAGGTGGCCGTGAGTGTCTAACCACTGGACATGTTGGGGAGCAGGTTTTGTAGTTTTCCTATATGGTGGCCATATTATATGTCACAATGTCCACCTCACGAGGAGTACAGATGTCAATCAGCCAAGGGACTGGGTTGGCAAACCATACCCCTACATCTGGCAAAAGGCCTGGTGAACAAAGTATGCAACCCTACTATTACCCGGAATATGGTCTGAACCCACGTGTCATACACAAACTCATTTGCCTAGAATATCCTGCTATATTGCTAGTACCCTGCACATTGTTGACAGATAGTAGGCATAGTGTGATTGCAGAGGGCATGGCACCCTGTCCAACAGTACAATAGGCACATAATTGCGGACAATGCACCTCACTATGTTCCCCACTGGATGCCTGCAACATATATGGTGCCATCAAATGTGATCCACAAAGGACATACAATGCCTTGCATACATGCCCTGTATGGACAGATGCCACTGACACCAGGGAATACCTGTATCATGCTATCAATGCAGGTGCAGGGTCAACCTGCTGTCTATTAGCAGGTCCTGCCACACCAGGCCAATATTGGCAGATCTGATAACAGTCTGTGTACACATGTGCCAGGCAAACCAGGTGCACTTGTACATGTATCAAAAGCAGTAATATAAACTAGTAACCCGGATCCATGACAAACAAGGCTTTATTGGACAAGACCCTTGAAACAGCAAGATAAACAATGAACGAACAGTCTACAGATAAAAATTCCACTTAGCGCTTTCACCCATCGTACAACTTGGGCATCATCAGAGTGACAAATAAAGTGTGAAATTCCAGTTCTTAAGTTCACTCAGTACACACGCCCTCTAAAAAAGACCAATCACAATTCTAAAACAATTAAACAATTAATAGTTTAACTATTAAACTTTAAAAAAGTAGTAATTAAATAAATATATATATATATATATATATATATATATATATATATATATATATATATACATACTAGTATCAAAAAATTAATTGAAAATTCAACAATAATCTACACTACGCTAATATCACATTGTATAATAAAAACGTCTTAAGCTAACATTTTGTGTAAAGTATCGCAACCTGGTAAAAAACTGTACATCTAATTTTAAGAAAGATAAACATACCTGTTATACTTTTATTTAATTTCAAAGTTATTTTAGAGTTATTTTAAGAAATGCATGCTGATCATAAAATTGATACTTCACTATTTAAACAGTTATTATATATAAATTGTAACGTTACACAAAATGTTAGCTTAATATGTTTTTATTATATACTGTATAATGGTACAACACTTTCTGAGGCTCTTACATTTATTTTGTGCGACAGTACATGCAGGTTATTTACTAACCTGCCTCGTGACACATCCTTTGCAGCCTAGCATCATAGATTTGCTGGTTCATAGCATGCTCATCTGCAGCTGTCAGTGAAGTACAGTGATATTTAGCCATACCTATCCATAGTATACACAAGCTAGGCAATTATTAACTATGTAGTGGAAGGAGTACTTACTCAGTTCTGGGGCATGCTGCATCTGCCTTGCTTTCTGGATCCACTGTTCCAGGACATCCCCCCTCCACTGTTTCTGGTCTGCATGGTGGTGCCTGACCTGCTCACCAGTCTGGGGGATACCTGTGGCACTAGTGAGGTTACGGGTGAGACTGTCCCAGGCCTCCATTTTGTACTGCGAGCTCTGGTACTGACCCTGCAGTAGTCTCCTGTTGTGTTGCTTTACCAGGAGCCATACCATGAATATGGTCTCCTAGATGCCCCAGAGCTGCACTCTAAAGCGAGTGCCTTCTCCCACTTCAGCCATTCTGCCTGCAGGGGGATGCTACAACCAGTTATGAGCCATATTCCTGCCTCTTTGGTTTAAGTAGGGTCGGATTCCCGCACTTTTCCGTAATTGGCCTGTTTCTTAAAGGCTAAGCTATGGGCACACCTGCTTACTTCAGGTTGGCACTGCTTAAAGAGGTGTACCTGTGGGCATATTGTATTGGCTTTCCTACACATTGCTTACAATTACTTAGTTGGGCTGTGCTGCAGTTAGTGTTGCTTATTGGTTATCTAGCATTATATTTGACTTTTGCCAATGACGTCTTACTCATTACAGGTTATATATGTGTCTGGTATCCGTCATTCATGTGTACATACACTGTATGGGGTCATGGGGACTTCAGAACCTTATTACAGTGACACTTCAACTCTATGTTTACTGCAGTACTCCAGTTCACATATTTATGGTCTGTGGCTGGTTATAGAACATTACACTGTACATAGATTCAGTTCACATATTTGATTTGTTTCCCTGTTGTGAGGATTAGTTTGCTGATACCTCCTTTATATGTATTGCTATCATGGTGTAGTGGTTTACTACTATGACTGTGATGTACAGGGTCCTGCGTTCTAGCCTTGCAGAGGCTGGTTATTTTGTTGCTGGCCAGAACACGAGCTGTTGGGTACAGAGTGATTAAGGCACTTTAAAGCAGTTGTGAGTGGGTGTGCACGGGTTTGCGCAGAGCTAAGCAATGTTAACCTCCAGTTACAGTTTTTTATACTCAGCTAGCCTCTACATTTCTTAACCAGTGTGATACTCACATACCGGCGCCCAAACAGGCTTACAACTGCTTGCTCCCGCACTTGCCAATGCACTGCATTTGGTGTTTACTTCTGACACTCATACCCCTAGGTGGGAGTGAGGACTATGATATTATCTTGTGATGTCTATTACATCGGATTACATGCTTACAGTATTGGGAATGGCTGCCCATTAGGCGTAAGCATGCTGTTTGACTGTATGGCATCCGTGGCCTGTCCAGAGTTTGCTTCATACTATTGGTGTGTTCCTCTTACAATCTGCACCTGTCTGGCTAATACCTGGGAACTGACACCATTAAATACAGACAAGTAATTGGGTTTTGGAACCCACATCCTTCAGCCGAGTCATGCTACTGCATACCTATTATTCTATAATCTTTCTAAGGTTGTTAGTGGAATATGTGCTTTCTGTCCCTATCAGACCTCTCAAACGACTGGGGACAAATATCAACCAAATCAGGGACAAGTCATGACAACATCAGGGACAATCAGCGACACATTTAAAATATTAGTGCCCTCCTCTAGAGCACTCATCCTTACTGTGGGTGCAGGTGGGGTATAAACACACCACTACACACTGCCCACTCTCCACGTGTCGGGACACATGTCGTACGTTGTGTCTACCCATGGGTTATCAGCTTGCACAACCTACTGGTCCATGTACGTCTTTGATGAATCATTACAGGGACTGACTCCGATGATCAGTAATTTTTGGGGTGCCCCACAAGGGACATTGATGTCTTTGTTTCAAGATTAGACGTAGCAGGTCTCTCCCACTGGTAGTATCCTGCCAGTGGTCTGGGAAGCAGTGGTGTGTTTATTTTTATTGTGTGTCTGTATGTCTCACTGGTCTAGCTGGGGGGGTGGATTGATGCTACGTGTTACACGTTTGTTGACTGGACCCCCTCACCCCCATATGCATTGCCTATGAACATATGTAATTCGTAACTGCTGTATCATATCCTAGCTATATACATTATATTTACAACACACACACACACACACACACACACACACACACACATATATATATATATATATATATATTACTATATACAGATATATCTGTATATGTATGCATACATGTATATATTTATATATTGCTGTGTATATATATATATATATATATATATATATATATATATATATATATATATATGTAACGACATATGGGTCTATGGGTGTCTGCATATGCATATATCAATAAGTGGACATGTATATGTATTCTGTCTCTGTATGTATACATTTATACTACAGAGAGGGAGAGGTATATCTCCATGTCGCTATGGGTAGATATACATGCACGTACCTCTACATATATACATCTACATCTGGTTATGCCGTTCCTTGCCATGAAGATTACACTTTGCTGCAGTGGGACTCATAGTGGGTGTGGCTGCTCATTGGGTGATGCCTCTGCCCAATGAACACTTTTGCTTACATCCCTGGGGTTGTCCATATAGACCCACATCAGCCGACACCTGCACACCTAGACCCATAACTAGCTACCCATAGTTCCCCCACCCGCACCTCCTCTACAGCACCCATCCTTACTCTGGGTCCTGGTCGGGTCTGAACACACCACTACACGCTGCCCACTCTCCACTTCACGGGACCCATGTCATACATTGTCTCGACCCATGGGTCATCAGGCTTTCCCACCCTTGTATTCCGGGTATGAACACACCCCATCCAAAATGGTCGGTGTATCACCTTCCTTTGGTTATATGTCAATTTTTGGAGAGTCCCACAAGGGCTGCTCCTGTCTGTGTTCCAAGATTAGATTTCATGGGTGCACTGTGTATCCCCCCCGGTTGTATCCTGCCTGTGGTCTTGGGAGCAGTGAACTATTTAGATTGTTTGTGGGTTTGTGTGTATGTTTTTTGTGTCCAGCTGGGGGTGGTGGAAGGTCATGCTACGTGTTTCATGTTTCTTGCTTGGGCCCCTCACTTCCATTGGCATAGCCTGTGAACATATGTCATTCTTGTGTGCTGTTTCCTATCATAGCTGTATATCTGTGTATATCTACACACACACACACACACACACATATATATATATATATATATATATATATATATATATATATATATATATATATATATATATATATATATATATATATATATATATATATATATATATATATATATACATATATACAGGGGCAGCTCGTGCTACAGGACTGTAGCCCTCCAGCTGTAAAAAAATATATAATGCATCCCCCCACTAGAAAATGAAAATAAAAAAAAAAATAAAAATTCAGTGTCGTGGAACTCATGCATGCGTGCTGAGTTCCTGACTCCCTACCAGCCCAGAAGTCTGTGCAGTGACTATCGCACAGACCGTAAGCACACCGGACTGCATCGCCTGCAGGCTGAAGGCTCCAGCCTATTCACGTAGACTCGCGGGGAAACCCAGAAACAGCCTGCACAGGCTGAGGACAGTTATGGAGGTCTTTATCAGGCAGACTGTTTATGGAGGTGAGAACTTTATCAGCAGACTGTTTATGGAGGTGATCAGGCTACAGAGGACTTTATTGGCAGACTGTTTATGAAGGTGAGGTGATCAGGCTATGGAAGTGTGTGTAATGCCCCAGTTGCTACATGGTGGTGAATAGAGAATAAGGCTTGAACCCTGTACCTTGGGCCCAACTAGTAAGAGCCTAAATTCCCTACCCACCACCATCTGTAACACATTTGCAGATATTTGCCTCATATTTTTTTCTGTTCTGTTCCTCATAAAATCTGTGGTTTCAGTATTTTTGTTGTTTTACACAGCCAGTAGTGCAGTGGTAGCATTGTTGCCTGACAGCTGTAGCTTGTCTGCTTTGATTCTTGGTTGGGGTGTCTTCTGTGTGGAGTCTGCATGTCCTCCCTGGGTTTGCTTTGGTGTCCTTGATGGATATTTGCCCCTTTTTTTTCGACTGTATTCCCCCATTATTGGCTTTGTCCAGGTGTTTTGTGCCAAGGCTGAGAGCTATGGTGAAAACTGAATTCACTGAATAGGTTTGGGGGCTGTATTCCCTCATTATTGGTTTTGTAAAGGTGTTTTGTGCTAAGATGTTGACAGCTGTGGTGAGAACTGAATTCACTAAATGGTAGCCCTTTAAGTTTCAGTCTCCCTTTTTTCATAAAACAGATGATTTGGCATAGTGGTATGTTTCTCTGACTGTTTTGCACAGGGGCCTGGGTTCAATACTTGGCAGTGAAATATATGGTGATAACACAGCATTTTATTCTAACAACTTTCCAACATTATACAAGCAATATTTAAAATGTGTCCCTGTTTTTTGGTCTTTTGCCCACCCCCCCACATTTTGGATTTTTTCAGATTTCTTGTGCTGCAAAATTCCAAGATGCAGCTAAGTGTCAAGTAGATTTTACAAGAAGCTGAGAGCTGCAGGGAAACAAAAGTTAGTGCTGCTTATGCCAAGTCTGTTTGTGTTGTTAATAGCATACTAGGTAGTGTACTTGCTTTAATGCAGAAGGCTGTGGGTTCTACTCCCGCAATAGGTAAATGCATTACTGATACTGTACTGTATTGTAAAGGGGGTGGATGTTGCTGTCCTTTTTTGTGAAGATACCTAGTAACTATGAACCTGTTATCAGTTTGCCATCCATTCCCTATTGCAATATTACTAGCTTATCATTTTTTAATGCACCTTAGGCAATTTATTCCTCAACGTAAACAGGCACTTTATTTGTGGGTGAAACAATGAAATATAAAGTTGTTTGCTAGCAGCAACCTCTTCATTAGCTATAGATTACTTTAATGTGGAATTATTTAAATGACTTTTACTTCTTCAGAGATTGTGCATATTTACTGATACTGGTGGAATGTAGAAGTTGAGTATACTTTTATGATGGAAATGTTCTGAATTGGGCAGTTTTGTCGTTATTGGTGCATGCATTTTGTTTCATTGTTTACTGGAAAAATTTTCTGAATTGGGCAATTTTGTCATTATTGGTGCATGCATTTTGTTTCATTGTTTACTGGAAGAATGTTCAAAACAAATTTCAAGCACCATCTAACAACTATACTATATTGTACAAGGAATATAATTTAATACATTCAGGAAGGTGTATCAAAGACCACGTGTATGTTTATTGTCCAAGGAGCCTATGATTTGAAAACAGCCCAAAGTTAATCTTTATCTGGCACTGGCAAAATGTATTTTCTTTGAATGTGGGTTTTAATGCTGTTTCAATGAATGCAAGTTTCAAGGGCAGAGAAGTTTTAATGCTAAGTCTGTTTTCATTGTGAGATTGCATTGCTTTATTTAGCAGATGTCTTAGTGTTTGTGCTGTAAAATGCAAAATAAAACTTTCAAATGAAGTCTAAATCATTGTAGAAGTAAAGCAGTATGCATATTAGTGTATATGGTAAATGGGGTGAAATAGCAAATTAATGGTTCATAGGAATGACTGCAGGGGAGAGGTTCCATTTGACCATGATTTTGTGAGGGGAAAGGGCGGCAAACTCAAAGACAGCCCCGGCTGAACTATACCTCTCAACTGTCCAGATTTTCACAGAATTAATAGATTTTTGCTTCTTATTTTTGGTTTGCTCCTCATAAAATATGTGATTTCTGGCAAATAATTTAGGAATTAAGTCACTAAATAATGACAGACACTGAGTTTCAGACTTCATAACCTTCAGAAAAATGCATGCTAAAGCAAGACCTCTTATTCTATCAATTGTCTCAGTTTATACAACCATTTATAGTACTATTTATATGTTCCCCCAGTATATTTGGTCTTGTCCAGATTTCCTGCATTAACAGGTTGAGGGGTACATGCAAATAAATTGCTTTATAGAATTAGGCATATTCAAACCTCTCAACTGTCCCCGATTTTGGCTCAAAATGTTACTCTTCCCCTAAAAATTCTGCCGCAAAATGGCAATTTTGGAAGAAAACGTGGAGGGCTTACAATTAAGAAATAACTGTAATAATCAGAGTTATAGATTACTTTTATTTCAGAAATGCATGTAGATTCTTTTATTTTGTCAAGCTGCTCAAGTTAGCAGTACTAATATTTAAAAAGTGTCCCTTCTTTGACTGGCTCCCACCTGTATTGTGTGGCTATTTAATATTTTTGCATCACATTTCTGGTCCATTTTTCATAAAATTGTGTTCTTTTGGCAAATTAGTGGCAAATCATTAAAGACTGAAGTTAGAAAATAATGACAGACATTTGAGTTTCAGATTTCGTACCTTTCAGAAAATTCATACTAATGCAAGACTTACTATTCTATTATCTTTCTAAGTTTATAAGAGCAATATTTAAAAATTGTCCTCATTTTTGGGCCTTTGTCCTACTTCTATGTATGGCTCTGTCCATATTTCTTGTACTGAGGTTGAGAGGTATGACAAATGTGTCAGGGCCATCAGAGACAGCCAGAGACATTTCAAATTGTGACATACTTGTTGCACCCCACTCCCCCATGTAGTGACTCTGGATGTGTTCAAGCAAGGCAAGGAGCAGTTACGCAGTGTACATGTGCAGAGTATCTCCCCATCCAAGGTAGACACAAGTGCTACTTTTATTCTGTCCCTGATTTTGCAGAATGTTCTGGTTTCTGTCATATTTTTATACTGTTGATTTATGCTTATTATTACTCAGAAAGTGCCTGTTGCTCTATGTTTAAGTAGCAATGCTTTAATGACCATCAGGTAAGCTTGTCTGAGATTATAAGATGCAAGTAAGCTTTAATAAACATACTGTTAAAGAATTGCCAACATTGAAAGCCTTTCTGTGGTTGCCATGCAGAAAATTCTTACATAACTAGATAATGTATAAGCCTTGGGTATTGAAATGCATATGACAGTATTTGTAATAAAGGACAGGATTACATTATTTTAAGAAACTCATTACATTTGTTGGAGACTTGCAGTCATCATTGCAGGCTTTACCTGTAAACCAAACAGAATGCCAATCTATCATGTTTGGTCTATTACCTGTACAGTAATCCTTTAAGCAATGTATTTTGAGCTTGTTTCTTGTTTGCTTTTCATTTTTTACTTTGATCATGTTTTCCCCATGAAACAAGTAGATAGTTGTCAGGCAGCAGGTCTTTTTTGGATAAGAAACATTTTTACAAGTGGGGGCATCACAGAGATTTCTACTTTCAGCATGTTACTTGGT
This sequence comes from Protopterus annectens, assembly GCF_019279795.1. Classification (NCBI taxonomy): domain Eukaryota; kingdom Metazoa; phylum Chordata; order Ceratodontiformes; family Protopteridae; genus Protopterus; species Protopterus annectens. Next base: position 331,694,545 of record NC_056728.1, read on the forward strand.
ACTTTAATAAAGCTGAATATAAATTATAGTTAGAACTGCAGTGCAAGGATAAGTGGTTTGAGTTGAATGCTGCTTGTTTTTCTTATACTTGATTTTGACTGGCATTCCAGTAATGTATTTAAAAAGTTCACAATCGTTTTCTTTCCATCTAGCTATGAAATAAGCTGTCATGCAGCCAATGCATTGACATATTTTTTTTCTTCTACACTTCATTTTGTCTTGATTGGATTCTCATAATGACGGTTTGGCACCCAGCGCAGCGTATTTAATTAAAGTTATAGTTTTTGAGGTTTTGAGCATAGCCCCTCCCATTTCTAGTTGGCCACACCCCTTCCCATTGACCCCCATCCATTCACCTGTCTCCTGCAGCCCCCCTTTGATTTGCAGTCACCAGCCGCCACTGATATATATATATATATATATATATATATATATATATATATATAAGTGTGTGTGTGTCTGTAAAGCAATGCATACCCCGCGCAAATGCACTTACACATGCTTACTGGTGTTCATATATGCTTAAACCTGCTTACTAGTGCCTTATTCATTATGACACTGATACTTCGCTCCAGTTCACTTTTAATTGTTATTATGTAGGTTATACAGCGGACAGATGTCGAAATATGTTTATATGCAGATTACAGATGGAAAATGGTATGTGCTGCAGTGGGATTCGGAATGGGAATGTCTGTTCATTAGGCGGATGCTCTAACCAATACGCTATTGTTGTGCTGCTTCATATGCAGATATACCTATATACCCATGACTCCTAGTTCTCCAAACACCCACCCCAACACTTCACTAACACAGTAGTCATCCATTCTCCAGTTGGATATGTGGTGTATCCACACCACTACACGTTGGCCACTCCCTACTCCTGTAGACCCATCCCATGGGTTGACTCACTCCACGTATCCTCAGAAATCCCATACTTTTAGTCGACAAACATTAGTAACAGAAGCGACCAACAGGACACTATTTGCAATTTTTGGGTTGTCCCACTTGGGACACACATGTCTTTATTTCAAGATTAGACTCTATACTTCAATACATCTTTACTCCTGTTAACATGACACTACAATAAATTAATAAGTATGACTATGTGGTAAGAAACACGTTACACATGAGAGCTAATTATGTACGGGTTCGGTGTAATTATTTTACAAATAGACCGGTTTAGTGATTGGCGTTGCTGTAGCAGGCACATCACAGGAATGATTCCATGTGTGAGAAAGTCCTCAAATTTGAATTTTTGAGCACAGCACTGACTTCAGACATTGTACACATTTCTGCATTTTAGCAGTTTCGTCCCTTCCCTTTTATACTTATAACGAACTCACTGACCTCCACGAGGCAGTCCAGTTAGAACCAGCCCATCCAACCCTGACACACCTGGATCCATAATTTCATACCCATAGTTCCTCCACCCCACTCAAGTTTGACATACACGCATATCATCCATTGTCCAGTTGCTATCACAGCCATGACACACCTCCACACATTGCCCTCTCCCGAGTGTTAAGGGCCCTACACTTATGTTGTCCCACCCATGTATTATCAGGCTCTCCCAATATTTAGTCCTTGAACATACCTGCCCTTGCTTGTGTAATGGTCGGAGGTACAATCATCCTATCAATTTTTGGGTAGTCCCACCAGGGACAACCCTCTGATTGTTTGGAAAGTAGACTTAGAAGATCGACAATGTTACTCCCACTGGTAGTATCCTGCCTGTGGTGTGAGTAGCAATGCTTTGCTCACTCCTACTCAGCTTGATATGACATAGGCTGACAGCGCTGTATAATACTGGAGTTGCTGTTGATTCCCTTCTCATTCCTTTTGTATGCTTTATTGTTATGACGTTCATTCTTCATATATATATATATATATATATATATATATATATATATATATATATCTGCACATATGTATATATATTTCCTATGCTGGGCACTGCTTCAAGCGCACTCATACTTGCTTACTGGTACTTATATATGTTTACTACTGCTTATTTGTGCTTACACCTGCTTACTAGTGCCTTATTCATTATGACTGTACCACTTTAATTGAATGAAATTTCGTTAAACATTTCATGCGGTACTCCAGTTCACATTTACATGTTATTATGTAGGTTTTACAGCAAAACGACATTCATTCCACATGGAAAATGATATGTGCTATAGGTCGACTCAAATCGTGAATGTCTGTTCATTAGGCAGATGCTCTGACCACTACACTATTGACATTAACATTGATTCTCCATGTTTTTCTCTATCTGAATGATTTTGATGTGTAAGCTATGCTCAGCAGGGGGCAGTGACACTTTCAATATTGCAGCAATACAAATGTAAAATAGGGACACGGGGAATCTAATTGTGAAAGTTCTAGGGACGGGGCTCAACATTCCACTACCTGTTTGTGTGTTTACTACTTCGGTTTTATTTCAGTGTTTGAGGACACTCTTGTATGCTTATCCACGGATACTGAACTACTGGCTTACTATTAGAGGTGGGCTCTAGTAGTAAGCATAGTAGGTTGTGCAACTGTGGGAGCATGTTTACGCCTCCTTAGAGCACTTGTACACGCCCCTTGCACTCACACACAATTCCTGTGCACGTCGAGGGTGCGGCGGCAAGCCCTCATAAATATTCATATGGTGCTGGTGCACCATCTGTAATGAGGACGCTCAGTGCAAGGCTAAAACCGTCCTTGCGCCGAGCTTCATGAATCCCGGGGAAGGTATTGCTGCAAAATAGGGTACGGGTTTCTGATAGTTCCTAGCTGACCCCAAGAATGTCCACACTTACTTGTTGGTACCAGGAAAAGACTAGTTTCTTACAATTTTATTTTTTTTCTTTCTGAGGCTTAACAAACCCTGTAACAATGACATAATCTAAATAATTTATGTCTGTCATGTATAACATGCTCTGGGGGGCATTAACTGTTAGCATGGCTTACGCCAGAGAGTTTAATACAGACCTTGTCTTAGCTAGAGGGTATCCCTGCAGTACATTATTAAATTTATTTTATTTATTTTTATTTAACGTACTAACTTACCCAAACCTACAGTCTGTAGACAAGTCAGAAACGATTGCAATGTTAACCCTCTAGAACTCAACACTATATTAAAAAAATTTAACTGGGAACCGCTACACAGCCTTGACCTAGGCCAAGCAGTGGACTATTTTAATAGTAGTCGTTTTAACATCCTTGATTCAGTTGCCCCAGTAAGAAAAATTAGAGCTAAGCAACACTATGCTCCTTGGCTTACTTAATCCACTAGAGCCCTATTAAAAAACAGAGACAAGGCATGGAAAACCTGGAAGAAAGATAACACTAGTCTTTCCAGACAAAACTATCAACACCTTAGGAATCAGGTCAAAAAACAAACAAAGCTTGATAAACAGAACTACTTTCTATATATACAAAATAAACATTCCAATAACCCCCAAAAGTTCTGGCATGCAATAAACTCCCTACTAAATCCTGGTAAAACCTCCACACCAGCTCTCACCTCCACCTCTACAAAAACATATAGCGATATAGCTTCCCAATTTAATCACCACTTTATTGAATCCATTATCACTATCAACTCCATTTTCCAAAAATAGCTACCCATCCATATCAACAACTCCTAACAACTCACCTCCCTTTACATTCTCTCCTGTCCCAAACTCAACAATAAAAAAAAACCTCTTAAAACTTAAACCCACTACTCTTGCAGCAGATGGTATACCTGCTCATTTCCTAAAAATGGCTGCCAACTCTCTATCTTACCCAGTCTCAATCTTAATCAACCGCTCCATACAGGAATCCCTCATCCCTCAACTATGGAAAATCTCTTACATTATTCACCTTCATAAGGGTGTGAATTCCTATGATTTCGCTAACTATTGCCCCATAGCCCTTCTGTCTCCTTTATCAAAGAAACTTGAGAATTGCATACACTCTCAGGTCATGCATTTCCTAGACTCTAACAATCTCTTCTCCTCTACACAACATGGTTTCGGCCCACACCACAGCACAACTTCAGCCCTTCTCTCTTTCACAAACCTGGTTAACCAACATAGAAATAACAACAGATTTGTATCTGCTATATTCCTGGACCTCTCCAAAGCATTTGACATGGTTTCCCACTCCATTCTAATTAATACTCTTACCTCTCTATCCTTTGCCCCTAACACTTTTGCATGGTTTAAAAACTATCAGACCGACAATAAGCTGTCCACTGGCAAGGAGTTGTATCATCTTTACTCCCAACTACCATTGGTGTACCTCAAGGTTCCATACTCGGTCCACACCTCTTTTCTATCTTTCCCAGTAATCTACATACCTCTACCCTACAGGTTTCACTCATACAGTATGCAGACAATTCCACCCTGATTTGCTCCGCCCTAAATCTCACCACCCTACAGCATCTCGCCCAGAATTTTTTTACCTCAGTAGAAAGGTGGATCACATATATTGAACTTATCTTAAATCCCAACAAAATGAGACTACTTCTATTTACCCCAAACAAATCAAAAACCACTCCACTCTCCTTCTCTATCTCCTCCAATAATGGAATTGTCATTTCACCCTCTCTCCACACCAAGCTGCTTGGCGTTGAAATAGATAACAATGTACACCTTGACATCCATATCTCTCAAACTATTAAAAAGGTACACAAAAAATGGAGTCCCTATACAGACAAAAAGGCTTTCTATCAGATCAAGCTCGGGTCACCCTAGCTCAAACCCACCTTCTTTCCACACTCATGTATGCAGCACCTATTCTTACCTATGTAAGAAAATCTGACCTGGAGAAACTTGAGTCGTGTTATAACAAAATCACCAAGTTTGCAAAAAATTCCTTCTTTAGAACACACCATTGTATACCTCTTAGGCAACTTCAGTCACTTGAGCTCCCACAACTCAAGAATACAGAAGTCTTCCAGGATGACCAATACTCCACTTTACTATAATAGAACTATAAAACAATAAAACTAGTAAGTCCAAATGAAATGAAGTGCTTTTCATTTAGCACAATGGCTAAACATCTTCAGATTTAAAACCATAGTTGAAAATGTAATTTTTTGTATATCTACGTATCAGGCTTAATTAGACTTAATTAAACATGTGACCAAGTCCAATTAGTTTTTATTTTTAAAAACATACAGCTATGTAGTACTCAACTAAAGATACAAAAATACATACAGGTAGTGTATTTATATATATGTAAAATGTATGAGAAATGTATAAGATATATGAAAAAGAATATATTGTATGAAAGTAGATTATTTAAATAAATAAGTTGTGTATGTACCAATAGTAATAACATGAAATTGAACTAGAATTTTGTAAAAGTGTAAACTCTACTACTTGTCAATTTTAATAACCCTAATAACTATTGGGGTTCTAATCACATGATGTTTCACATACAAATTTCACCTCTCCAAACTTTTCAGTTTTAAAACACATATAAATACACTACCTTTATGTGTTTTTGTATCTTTAGCTGAGTACTACATAGCTGGGTGGCCACGGTGGTGCAGTGGTTAGCATTGCTGCCTCATAGTAAGAAGTTCTCCAGTTCAATCCTCAGCTGGGGTGTCTTCTGTGTGGAGTCGGCATGTCCTCCCTGTGGTTGCATGGGTTTCCACCAGGTGCTCCAGTTTCATCCCGAAGACATGTTGCAGGAGGTTTGGACACTCTAAATTGGCCCTAGGTGTGAGTGTGTGTGCCTTCTGTGAAAGTTTGGGTGCTGGGCTGGCAACTCAACATCATAAAACTCCACTGTCAATCATGAGCAAACAAGGTGATCCACTGTAGTGACCCCTAACTGGGAAAGAAGAAGTTGAGTACTACATAGCTATATGTTTTCAAAAAACTAATTGGACTTGGTCACGTTTAATTAAGTCTAATTAAGCCTGATATGTAGATATACAAAAAAGTGCATTTTTAACTATGGTTTTAAATCTGAAGAAGTTTAGCCATTGTGCTAAATGAAAAGCACTTCATTTCATTTGGACTTACTAGTTTTATTGTTTTATCATTCTGTTATAATAAAGTGGAGTATTGGTCATCCCAGATGACTTCTGTATTCCTGAGTTAGTGTTTTTGTTTCTCCCACAGTTATTAACCTACCACCAACTAGTCATAGCTTATAACAACCTAAAATATCCTGAAAAAACTCCAGCCCTTAGGGAACTACTGAATAACTACATTCCAAATTGACCACTCTGCTCTTCCAACAAATCACTCCTCTCTCTCTCCACAGCCAACAACACAGCAGGTAAAGCTCTATTTTCTCACAGTATAGCAAAACGTTGGAATAATCTCCCTTCCTCGGTGACTTCTGCACCTAATACCAAACAATTCAAAAACTCCCTTAAGGCTCATCTTATTAACTCTTGGCTAACTCCATGTGTTGCTTAATTCTAGTGTATGCTACCACCATCTTTCTCTCTTCTCTCCAATTATCAGACCCTCGGTAAAAATGGAAGTAACAAATGGTATATCTTGGCATTTAGAAATGTTGTGATTTCTGTCTGTATATTTTGATGACTAACTTAATGTTCACTTGAGGGTGGCCTAATGGTTAAGGTGTTTGCCTTACAAATACAAGGTGCAGGCTTTGAGTCTCACATGGGATAATTGGCTAGGCTTAAAATGGCTTGCAAAAGGAGGTAGCCTAGTACTAATCTATGAACCTATATATTGCTGATATGATCTTTCTTTGTGTACTGTTCTGTTATGCACAACATACTGCTCAATAACAAAGTCTTTACTTTACATTATGTATTATTATCATTGTCTGTTGTATTAATTAAGTGGAGCTTTTCTCCCCGGGCCTCCGCTGTAAATGGACCTAGTCCAGTCAGACCATCCCAGCTAACAAATGTAAAATAAAATAAATAAAATAAATAAATAATACAGACCTTGCCTTAGCTAGAAGGTATCCATGCAGTACATTATTACATCATCTACGTAAGTAATATGTTCAGCATAGGGAATTAAGATTACAGCTAAAAGTCTCCGAAAGGTCATAGGAGCAACATGTAATAAAAAAGGAAGAACATTCTAATGGAATAAATCCTGTCATGTTGAAAAAGCTTTAGCTTCTGCTATTAGAAAGATCTGACAAAATACCTTTGTTAGATCAGATGTGATTTAGTGTCATAGCTTTCCCAACCTTATTATTATTTATTTTTATTAGTCAATAATTTTTATTAGTTCATCAGCCTTAGAGTTTAGATAGCTGTTAAACTTTGAAATGCTATTTAGATTCCTAAAATAATTACAGAACCTGATTGGTCCATTATTTGTCTGCTTTGGATGGGGACCAAAACCAACAGCTGGTGTGTAGCCTTGAATCCCTTGGACTTTGCATTTCCATCACACATCTTTATTGTGTTGCCAAGCTTCTATCCATGTGTTCCTTCACAGAACGCATCCCAACATTCAATCTATTTTTTGAGTTGGCATAATATGTGGCTTATTTAGATGGGATTTTCCCTTTTTCCCAAGCTTTTTTGGTCATGTATAACAATTCACAAGGGTATCTGCCATATAGCAACTCAAAAGGAATGATGGCTATCAAGGACTGTAGAATGTCTCTAATGGCACACAGGTGGTATTAACTGGTCCCTGTCAACTTCCTCACTAATTTTTTTCAACATGGATTTTAGTGCTCAACTAAAATGCTACACTAGCCAATTATCTGGGGTAGTACACAGGGGTTTTTAATTAGTTTCCCCTAAAACTTTGACACAGTTAATGCATCATACTGGACATTGAGTCATCTTGTGAATTAATATTTTCCTAGCCATACTCTGAGAATAATAATAATTAAAATGGCAACATGGCAACAGTTACTTCCAAAATAATCCAATAATTTCTTTCTTTTTGGTAAAAGTCAGAAGTCAAATCTCTCCCCTCTAGACCCCTGCACAGGAAGATATTGAGGTCTCCTTAAAACAGTTCTCAGCAATTCCTCTTTACTACAGTGTAACACTCACAACTGATGTTTCTGGCATCCCTCCCCTCCCTCACTCCCCACTACAAGAGGCCAATTTCTCTGATTTGTAAGGGCTACGGCTCTGTCATTTATATGCCACTTAATTACATAAATGGTTGGATTAACAGAGCAATGCAGGAATCAACTCTGCCTAATAAAGAACTATGTCTAATTTCTTACAGCATCATTTCTATTTACAGTTATTTACATCATTTTTATGTAGAGTATATATATATATATATATATATATATATATATATATATATATATAGAGAGAGAGAGAGAGAGAGAGAGAGATTGACAGACAGTAAAGAAAAAAAAAAAACATCTGTCATAGGTTCATAGGTAAGTACTAGATTAGCTGTCCTTGTAGACCATTTTAGGCCAAGTTAATTTCTCTTTTTGTGCTTGAATTAACTTGTCCCATTTGGTTAGAGACTGGCCTTACCTATCCCATGGTAGATGATTATATATATATTACCCCTAATAAGAATAACTGTGATCATACCTTAAATGATTTGAGGGGATCCATGCATGGGATAAAGCACTTTGGAACTGCTTCTATCCATTAGTAGTACAAGAGATAGTCCTGGGGTAAATCTTCTGTTTCACATCCCCAGATCCAAGTTATGCCTGAATATGGACAGGGATGAACTTTATTTTATGTGGACAGGGATTCTGTTTCAGAGCAGTGGTATCCTCTGTGAGATATACCTGCCCCACCAAACCACACTGTTGATGATGCAGAAGAGGTTTAGATGCCTAGACAGAGTATTTCTGATGTTATTTGACTTGCTTATGTGTAGTAAATCAGTATTCGGTCAGAGGATGTCTCCTATGCCAGGCACAGGTCACTCCTTAACAGTCTATAGGATACCGAGTACAGTAACACAACTTTGAGTTGGTACATGTAGGACATGTTGCTTAGACGTTTTATCCTTTTAGTAGGGTATCTTTATGGGCAATTCAGATGCTGCATGTGCCTGGACAGATACATGCCAAAGGGGACTTTATATTCAATGATTGCCTTAATGAGGGCTGAGTAAATGGGGGCAATGACATCACTATATATAGACATAATCCCTTTGTTTATAACCTTTGCAATATAGGCCTTTCGTACAACAATGGAAACATTTTGGCAAAAGTTAGGTTACTAGCCACTTAAGTTCCCAAATCCAGAACAACTGTGTCAAATCTTAGGGGATTATTGTCAATGTGGTAGTTTCGAAGGTAGATGACTTCTGAATGTATACAACAATGTATTTTTAGCATTTAGTTTGTCCATCTGTCATAAAATAAATTATCAAATTAAAATTGTGATTATACTGTCATAAAAATTGTATTTTTGTATGTTCAGGTCTTAGAACATTACTCACAACATTCAGTTCAAATCACCTCAAAAAAAAAAAAAAGATAAACTAATTCTAAAATCATGTTATTCAGCACAGACATATCAGCAAAGTGACCTACCTTTCAGATACAAAATGGTGAACAAAAACACAAAGTCTATTGTTTGTTTTATTATCAAACACATGCAGATTGCTTTAAATAAAACAATATATCAAGCTTCGATCTGCATGAAATAACTGATACACTGGTATAGCTTTACTTGCATGCATATTTTGTCATTATTACTAATATTATTATTATTATTATTTGTATGTGAGCAATAAAACAGAAAAAATGACCATTTGGTAGCAAATGTGAATAGTTTAAGAACAAACTTTAAGCTGAGAGTTTGGGAGGCATGAATACTGTTTATCATTAACTTTTGTCTTCAAACTATGTACTGCTTTCCACTCTGGTGCATTACAGTGCATGCTCAAGGCATTAAACCTACAAACAACTGACTAAATCAATAAATAAATAAATAGATACTCACTTCCTTTTGGAACAGTTTCATTCTTGACAGTGTATACTCAGTCAGAATTAGCAAACAGGCATAAAGACAGAGACAGATGAAGCATGGATTTCATTACCCTAGCCAGATGTTCACTAATGAAAAAAAATGTTTTCCACAAGATATGTTTCTTTCATAATAACACATTACAAAACCTTGACAATAAATTTGCAAGCAAACTGATATTACCATTAATGCAAAGTAATATCGGAAAGTTTGGTACAGACAGTTAAGGCTATAACCAGTTAATGAACTTCATCCTGCAGTCCTAAATTTGATTCCCTGAGTCTCCATTTAGTTACAGTGACTCAGAGGAATTCACTTAAACAGACAGTGCTCTTGGCTGAATCTATGTCAACAATGGGGGCATTCAACCACCTAGACAAAGAATTTCACAGATTTCACAGTGTGTGTGTGCGTGTGTGTGTGTGTGTGTGTGTGTGTGTGTGTGTGTGTGTGTGTGTGTGTGTGTGTTGCTTGTGTGTGTGTGTGTGTGTGTGTGTGTGTGTGTGTGTGTGTGTGTGTGTGTGTGCACGCGTGCATGCGTGTGGCTATCTCTCTCTATATATACACATATCTGCATATCTATATCTATCTATGCAAGTGTTTACTATATATATATATATATATATATATATATATATATATATATATATACACACACACACACACACACACACACACACACACACACACACACACACACACACATATATATGGGTCCCCTACGAAATTCCGAATGCACAGAATCCCGACACCCAAAATACTGTGACGAAAAGCCCGAAACCCCACATTACCAAAACGTTGAAAGTGCGAAATTCAAAATTGCGAAACTAATACATACATACAGCACAAACACAGACATACACACACCCTCGCCCATAACCAAATAAAACACCCTACACTAAAGATAAGATGGGGGCTTCGCCCCCATGCATCCCCCCCATGTGGGGGGCTGTGCCCCCCACAACCCCCTACTTTATTATTCTAACTCTGAGATCGCACAAACATACAAACAAGGCAAACTCACACCCACACATTACAGTCCCTCACACACACACACACACACACACACACACACACACACACACACACACACACACACACCACAGTCACAACACACACTTACACACACTAAAGCCCCTCACAAACACACTTACACACACATATTTACCTGAACCGCAACACCAGAAGCGCTAACTCAAAATCCCTTAACATCAGAATTTTGAATTTCGCGCTTTCACCATTCCGGTAATGTGGGGTTTCAGGCTTTTCATCTCGGTATTTTGGGCGTCGAGATTCTGTGCGTTCGGGATTTCGTAGGGGACCTATATATATATATATATATATATATATATATATATATATATATATATACATAGATTTGCTATCAAAAGAACAAAAATCACAACCATGAATGGTGATTTCCATGACGCATATCCCTGACTCATACATATTAAGTAGGTTGTAAGGTTGACGCAACAAGATCGACAACGTTCTGTAGATCTTCATGTTAGCAACTCCCATTGCCAACCATACTTTGAGACGCTGCCTTGTGTACATCCTTCTGAATGGACGTATACATGAACGTCAACATTCCGACTGTCGCTCCTACCATGTTCGAGGTGTAGGCTGTCGTGCAACTGAATGTCAACATTTTGACTGTAAACCTATTTATATATATATATATATATATATATATATATATATATATATATATATATATGTATATATCCATACATGCACACACACTCATACACACATTGTATACATATAATTATGTTACTTAAGAATGGACATGCATACGTATATTTTATCACAAAGGTTGAAAGGTGGCAGGGGAGTGGAAAATGCCAAATACACATAATTCCAAACCAGCAAATTGGCATACTTCAAAACATCAAAAATATTATATATAACTTTATTCACAAAATAAAAAAAGCACAACACACTGGATATGGAGCAAAAGAAAAGAAGTCAGACTTTCAGATACAGCAAAGCTATAAGAAGGCATTGTAACACAAAGCAGAAATGGCAGCTGTTGATAATATTCCTGCAGAGAAGCCTCCCAAGCAGGAAGCTGCTTCCTTATTTGAGAGGAAAGTATCGCCTGAAGACAGACAAACAAATGCTTCATCAATGCATGGTAGATCCCACACAAGGCAATCTATCAGCATGGATAAATCCAGCATTCTGTGACATGGGAGATACTTGATACATGTATGCCACCCTCCATGAGATTCTGTGTGCTTGGTAAACTCTCCTGATAAATGTTTTACATAGACCAAAGTTTTCATTTTTGTGTTGGTACATGGATAAACACATCTTTTTTGTTCTGTTTAAGCAGCTTTGTTACATACAAGCACATTACTACTGTTGACTATTGACTCTAACTTAAGTAACATATATATAATTAATGACTAAGATCATGCATGCTTACTCCTTAACTGCTTCTACAAAATGTCACAAAGGTTATGCACATGTGTGGATTATATACATGCACATACAGCCTTGCATGCTTAATGCAAGCACAATCTTTACACTCTGATCTACAAAAGTGATGGGAAAAAAAAGACAAGCTGTAAACATGTAGAGTAGCAGACATGGTAACAGCCTTCCAAAGTCTGCCTAATGCATAAAACTGCTCAAAGTATGAGAATAACTTTCCCATACATGTTGGAAAACAGGTAGCCAGTTCTGAAAATATAGTACATATTTCAATTGATTCCAAAAAGGCCAATGCAATCAGCTGCTTCATGACTACTGTAAAAGACATGTCACTGCCATACAAAACTCCACGTCCCATTGTTTGTACATGTCTACAGCTATTCTGTATAACATTATGGAAACATCCTGTGAGACTGCAGGATGCAAAGTTAAGCCACAAGCTTTTTATTATGGCAGGATAAAAATCACAGAGCAGAAATTCTGGCTTAGCTTTGTACTCCACCTCAGCAAACAAGACTAATATAGCTTTCCACACAAAATGTAAAGTAGTAAGACCACCTGGTCATTAATGTCTCCTGCCTATACTAGTCAAACAGATTGACTCAGCAGTCTCACGGTGTGGTGCCCTACTCTGTTCACCTTTGGCTTACTCCGCTCCCCTACTCTGCCCCCAATTGCCACCCGCCCCCACTAAACCTTTTATTTCTAACCCCTAGTCACATGACCACACACTGCTCCAATTAACTACTTCAAATCATTTATCTCCATCCACACCCCCTATATTAACTATTTTCCTTAGCATATACACAGTAACTGCTGGCCATACCCTCACACTTGCCTCCATACCTGAAACTCAATATCACTAATACCCAACTACCACTCCCTCAAAAATGCAATTCATCTCAGGATGTCTCTTCCTCACCCTCACGCTCATAACCAACATCACATCCATTCATACTGACACTCCACTAGATAAAACGATGTTCCATACAGCCCATACATCCACAAAAACAAAGTCACACATAAATTTCTCTGTCAGCGCTACATTCAGTGGTGGCTGGTGACTTCAAATCACAAGGGGACTGCAGGAGACAGCTGAATGGGTGGGGTCAAGGGGAAGGGGTATGGTCAACCACAAAGGGGAGGAGCTATGCACAAAACCACAAAAAACTAACTTTAATTAAATACGCTGCCCTGGGTGGCAAACCATCATTATGAAAGTCCAATCAAGACAAAAATAAGTGTAAAAGAATAAAAATATTTCAATGCATTGGCTGCATGACAGCTTACTTAATATCTAGATGGGAACAAAAGGTTGTGAGGCATGAAAAATAAAATTACTTTTTAAATATATTACTGGAATGCCAGTCAAAATCAAGTATAAGAAAAACCAGAAGCACTCAACTCAAACCACTTCTCCTTGCACTGCAGTTCTAATTATAATATATTCAGCTTTATTAAAGTACCAAGTAACATGCTGAAAGTAGAAATCTATGTGATGCCCCCACTTGTAAAAATGTTTGTTATCCAAAAAAGACCTGCTGCCTGACAACTTGTTTCATGGGGAAAACATGATAAAAGTAAAAAAATGAAAAGCAAACAAGAAACAAGCTCAAGATACATTGCTTAAAGGATTACTGTACAGGTTATGGACCACACATGATTGGCATTCTGTTTAGTTTACGGGTAAAGTCTGTAGAGATAACTGGAAGTCTCCAACAAGTGTAATGAGCTTTTTAAAATAATGGAATCCTGTCCTTTAATAACCAAAGCTTATACATTATCTAGTCAAGTATTCTCTGCATGGCAGCAACAGAAAGGCTTTCAATGTTGGCAATTCTTTAACAGTATGCTTATTAAAACTTACTTGCATCTTACGATGTCAGACAAGCTTACCTTATGGTCATTAAAGCATTGCTACTTAAACACAGAGCAACAGGCAATTTGAGTAATAAGCATAAATCTGAGTAATAAGCATAAATCAACAGTACAAAAATATGACAGAAACCAGACCATTCTGCAAAATCAAGGACAGATGAAAAGCCACTGTAGTACTTATGCAGTGTGTCCTCCCCATCCAAGGTAGATACAACTACTCCTTGCCTTGCTTGGACACATCCAGAGTCACTACATGGGGGAGTGGGGTGCAACAAGCATGTCACAATTTGAAATCTCTCTGGCTGACTGTGATGGCCCTGACACATTTGTCATACCTCTCAACCTCAACAGCAAGAAATCTGGACAAAGCCATACACAGAAGTGGGACAAAGGCCCAACAATAAGGACAATTTTTAAATATTGCTCTAATAAACTTAGAAAATTAATAGAATAGGTCTTGCATTAGTATGAATTTTCTGAAGGGTATAAAATCTGAAACTCAAATGTCTGTCATTTTCTAACTTCAGTCTTTAGTGATTTGTCACTAATTTGCCAAAAACACAATTTTATGAAAAATGGACCAAAATGTGATGCAAAAATATAAAATAGACACACAATACAACTGCTACCTGTCAAAGAAGGGACACTTTAATATTAGTACTGCTACCTTGAGCAGCTGACAAAATAAAAGAATCTACATGCATTTCAAGTAATCTATAACTTTGATTATTACAGTTATTTCTTAATTGTAAACCCTCCATGTTTTCTTCCAAAATTGCTATTTTGCGGAGGGATTACAAATTGGGGACAGTTGAGAGGTTGGCTATGCCTAATTCTATAAAGCAATTTATTTGCATGTACCTCTCAACCTGTTAATGCAGTAAATCTGAACAAGGCCAAATATACTGGGGCAACATATAAACAGTACTAAAATTGCTCTTGTATAAATTGAGACAGTTGATAGAACAGCTCTTACTTTAACATGCATTTTCTGAAGGTTATGAAGTCTGAAACTTATTATTTAGTGACTTCTGGCAAATCATTTAGGAATTAAAACTACAAATTTTATGAACAACAAACCAAAAATAAGAAGCAAAAATCTATTCATTCTTTGAAAATCTTTACCATAAACACTAATGTGCATACTGCTTTACTTCTATGATGAGTTGGACTTCATTTGAAAGTTTTATTTTGTATTTTACAGCACAAACACTAAGTCATCTGTTAAACAAAGCAATGCAGTCTCACAATGAAAACTTAGCATTAAAACTTCTCTGCCCTTGAAACTCACATTCATTGAAACAGCATTGAAACCCACATTCAAAGAAAATACATTTTGCCAGTGCCAGATAAAGATTAATTTTGGGCTGTTTTCAAATCATAGGCCTTGCATATGAAACATACATGTGCTCTTTGATACACCTTCCTCATTGTACTAAAATTATATTCCTTGTACAATACAGTACACTTGTTAGAGGGTGTTTTAAAGTTGTTTTGAACATTTTTCCAGTAAGCAATGAAACAAACCATATGCACCCATAATGGCAAAACTGCTCAGTTGAGAACATTTATCATAAAAGTCTACTCAGACTTCCACAGTCCACCATTATTAGTAAATATACACAATTCTACAGTCCACCATTATTAGTAAATATGCACAATTCCACAGTCCACCATTATTAGTAAATATGCACAATTCTACAGTCCACCATTATCAGTAAATATGCACAATTCTACAGTCCACCTTTATCAGTAAATATGCACAATTCTACAGTCCATTATCAGTAAATATGCACAATCTCTGAAGTAAGTCATCTAAATAATTCCACATTAAAGAAATCTGTAACTTATATTTCATGGTTTCATCGAAAAATAAAGTGTCTGTTGCCCCTCAGGAATAAATTGCCTATATTACATTAAAAATGATAAGCTAGTAATAATATTGCAAGAGGAAATGGATGGCAAACTGATAGGAGAACATTACACAACCTGTTGTGCCATTAAACATTGCTTGTATAATCTGCTAGAATAAAATAAAAACAGTCAGAGTAACATACCACTATACATCAGCTAAGACTGAAACTTAAATGGCTATCATTTAGTGAATTCAGTTCTCACCATAGCTGTCAACCTCTTAGTACAAAACACATGGACAAACCCAGTAATGAGGGAATAGAGTCAAACATATTTCCAGTGAATTCAGTTCTTGCCATAGATCTTAATAGACATACAAAAATAATGGGGAATACACAAAAATAGGGACAAATTTAAAATATTCAAGTCTTATAAACTTAGAAAATTAGCTATTAATAAACAATAATTCAAGGGATGAGAATTATTTAATGTTTCTTCTCTGTCTTAGTTTTGGTCTCAAGGATGCTCTCTCATTGAGGCCAGACCCTCTGTCAGCCTTCAATAACAATATCCATTCAGTCTCCTTAGCCTCAGTATATGTTCTAACATCCCCGCCTCTAGGGTTTGGGTGTATAACCTCTAGGGCCTTAAAAGAGAAAACATGTGAGCTATCCGTCATCATAACATGCTTTGCTAAAGCGTTATGGACTGTGCCCTTTTTCATATGATAGATGTGTTCTCTCATACGGTCCCTAAAAGGGTGATTAGTTTTACCTATGTAGAATGACAAGCAAACCTGACATGTGGCTAAATAAACAATATGTGGTGTCATGCAATCTGCCTCTGCTGAGGTAGAAAAGTACTGTTTCAAGTCAGGATGAAAAAAGTTGGGTGTGGTATCAATATAACCACAGAAATTACATCGTCCACATGGTTTAGTACATCCATCAGTTTTTTCAAATTGGGTATTAGTAACGTAGCAAAGTTTTCTTTTCAAGTTCATCTTATTTTTGTATAAAAACTTTGGATGGTTGCCCACTATAGCTTTAAGGTCATCATCAACCAATAATACATCCCAATGTTTGAATATTATCTCTTTGAGTTCTAAATGATCTGATGAGAACTGCGTTGTGAATTTAACGGTATTGTTGTGCCTGGTTCCAAAGTGGCTAGGGATTGCTGTGGTCCAAAATAAGGCAGCCCTTTAGTATGCCTTAAATCAGAGGCTTCTTTAAGATGCTTTATGATTTCATGTTTATTATACCCTCGCTGTACCAATCTATTATTAAGATGAGATAATTCAGTCTCAAAACATACATCCATAGGATTAAGTCTAGAAGCTCTAAAGGCTTGTCCCCTCATGATGTTCCTAAAGACATGTGGGGGGTGCATGCTGGATCTATGTAGGAGATTGTTACTATAGCAACTTTTCCGAAAGACCCCCGTATTGATGATATTATTATCAAGTCTTTCAATATACATGTCAAGGAACTCTATTCTATGATGTGAACAACTCATTGTGAACTTAAGACAGGTAGTAAGACTATTCATTATAGTGAGAAATGAATTAAGTTGTTCTGTTGTGCCCTTCCATAAAATAAACAAATCATCGACGAAACGTCAATAGAAGGTCACATGTTGTGTGAATAAATCCATCTTAAAAAGGAAATGCTCTTCCCAATGGGCCAAGAACATGTTGGCGTAGCTATTGGCACAAGGTGTGCCCATAGCTAAGCCATCCTTCTGCCTGTATATATGGTCTCCGAACATAAATAGATTGTTTTCTAATATCAACTCTAAAAAACAAGCAACTAGATCTATTTTGACTGAAGAATAATCACTGTGTTCTTGCATATATTCAGTGACATATCTGATTCCCATGTCATTGGGAATCATCGTGAATAGAGATTGTATATCAAAAGTTACGAAGATGTAATCCATATTAATAATCTTATCTTTGATACATGTATATAGATCTAACAAAAATTGTCTGGAGTCCTTCAAAACAATCATATTATTATTTAGAACATTCCTTAGATGTCTTTCTACAAAGACAGATAAATGCTCTGTAGCCCAACCACGGCCTGAGACTATAGGTCTCAAAGGAGGATTTACTAAGTCCTTATGTATCTTTGGAAGGCCGTGTATGATGGGTATAGTAGGGTAGGGGATAATAAGATATTCATAAGTATCTTTGTCAATTAAATGTCCCATATATATATCAGTGATAGTATTATGTATATACTTAATCACAAGGTCCACATCATGTTTACCAAGTTTGAGATAGAAACCATCACATAGCATAGAATTCATACGTTCATGGTAATCAGCTGTATCCATCACTACTATCTTCCCTCCCTTGTCAGCAGGTCTAATTACTATATTGGGATTATTCTGTATTTTCTTAAGACTAACTCTTTCTCCATATGTAAGGTTGTCCTTCTTATAATAGCGTTTGTTATGGGTCTTATTCTCATAGTAGGCATATAATTCATCTTCAGTGAGCTTCATGTAAGCTTCAATTAATGGGTGATTAGTAGGAGTGAACTCACTCAGGTTCTTAAATTTAAGAGTAGTATGTACCTGTTCACTATCTTTATACATGAATCTTAACATCATATTCCTGCAGAAAAGTCTAACATCCATTAAAGTATCTATCATATGACTCTCACATCTCGGAATAAAATTCAGTCCTCTATTTAACAATCTAACTTCATTCTCAGTTAGAGTAGTATGTGACATATTATATACTAATGTTTGGCTGTCCACATTTTTCTCAGTGTTTTCTGTGGTGTATACTCCTCTGAGAATTTCCTTTTCTGCCTGCCTCTGCTCACTGAGCGAGAACGAAACTTGTTGTTCTCTGTTCTGACAGGTAAAGGAAAATTCAACTGGGAGGGCATGTTGGAAATAGGAATAGAATGCAAGATATTTTGTTTGGGCCTGACTACAGGTCCATTGTGTTTGTTAACTATAGCTGGTTGCTGAGGTACATCCTTTGCTATCCTTACATCGGGATATAAATTGATATTACTATCCACTGTTGAGTGCACTAGATGTATCACATCAATAGAGTCATTACAGTGATCACTGTTTGGAACATTATTAGTAATAACATTATTTCCTAAGGTATCAATTCGTGATGTTTGAACAGGATCCAAAAGCTGGGCCCTTTCACTCTCTTTATTTAAAACAGGATTTTCCATATTGACTCTAGAAACTAGAGCTCCAATATTATTGTCAGCAGCTTTGTTAACTGGTTTATCTCGCACTGTTTCATGTACAACATTATCTAAATTGCCAGTCTCTGGTCCTGTCGTAACCCTCGAGTTAAACCTGGGCCACATGAAGACATGTCCATTTTTAAAGTCATTGGTGTCCCTAATGACCTTATGTCGCTTTTGTTGGTAGAGCTTTCTTTCAAAGACAGAAACACTGTCCAGCATATTGTCAAATAAAGGATATACAATATCAGGGGGAAAGTCTTTAAAGTCTCCTTGCCTTGCTTGGACACATCCAGAGTCACTACATGGGGGAGTGGGGTGCAACAAGCATGTCACAATTTGAAATCTCTCTGGCTGACTGTGATGGCCCTGACACATTTGTCATACCTCTCAACCTCAAGAGCAAGAAATCTGGACAAAGCCATACACAGAAGTGGGACAAAGGCCCAACAATAAGGACAATTTTTAAATATTGTCTAATAAACTTAGAAAATTAATAGAATAGGTCTTGCATTAGTATGAATTTTCTGAAGGGTATAAAATCTGAAACTCAAATGTCTGTCATTTTCTAACTTCAGTCTTTAGTGATTTGTCACTAATTTGCCAAAAAACACAATTTTATGAAAAATGGACCAAAAATGTGATGCAAAAATATAAAATAGACACACAATACAGCTGCTACCTGTCAAAGAAGGGACACTTTAATATTAGTACTGCTACCTTGAGCAGCTGACAAAATAAAAGAATCTACATGCATTTCAAGTAATCTATAACTTTGATTATTACAGTTATTTCTTAATTGTAAACCCTCCATGTTTTCTTCCAAAATTGCTATTTTGTGGAGGGATTATTAGGGGAAGAGCAACATTTTGAGCCAAAAATTGGGGACAGTTGAGAGGTTGGCTATGCCTAATTCTATAAAGCAATTTATTTGCATGTACCTCTCAACCTGTTAATGCAGTAAATCTGAACAAGGCCAAATATACTGGGGCACATATAAACAGTACTAAAATTGCTCTTGTATAAATTGAGACAGTTGATAGAACAGCTCTTACTTTAACATGCATTTTTCTGAAGGTTATGAAGTCTGAAACTTATTATTTAGTGACTTCTGGCAAATCATTTAGGAATTAAAACTACAAATTTTATGAACAACAAACCAAAAATAAGAAGCAAAAATCTATTCATTCTTTGAAAATCTGGACACTTGGGAGGTATAGTTCAGCTGGGCCTGTCTGAGTTTGCTGCCCTTCCCCCCTGACAAAATAATGGTTGAATGGAGCCTCTGCAGCCATTCCAATGAACCATTACTTGGCTATTTCACTCCATTTACCATAAACACTAATGTGCATACTGCTTTACTTCTATGATGAGTTGGACTTCATTTGAAAGGTTTATTTTGTATTTTACAGCACAAACACTAAGTCATCTGTTAAACAAAGCAATGCAGTCTCACAATGAAAACTTAGCATTAAAACTTCTCTGCCCTTGAAACTCACATTCATTGAAACAGCATTGAAACCCACATTCAAAGAAAATACATTTTGCCAGTGGCAGATAAAGATTAATTTTGGGCTGTTTTCAAATCATAGGCCCCTTGCATATGAAACATACATGTGCTCTTTGATACACCTTCCTCATTGTACTAAAATTATATTCCTTGTACAATACAGTACACTTGTTAGAGGGTGTTTTAAAGTTGTTTTGAACATTTTTCCAGTAAGCAATGAAACAAACCATATGCACCCATAATGGCAAAACTGCTCAGTTGAGAACATTTATCATAAAAAAGTCTACTCAGACTTCCACAGTCCACCATTATTAGTAAATATACACAATTCTACAGTCCACCATTATTAGTAAATATGCACAATTCCACAGTCCACCATTATTAGTAAATATGCACAATTCTACAGTCCACCATTATCAGTAAATATGCACAATTCTACAGTCCACCTTTATCAGTAAATATGCACAATTCTACAGTCCATTATCAGTAAATATGCACAATCTCTGAAGTAAGTCATCTAAATAATTCCACATTAAAGAAATCTGTAACTAATGAAGCGGTTGTTGCTAGCAATCACCTTTATATTTCATGGTTTCATCGAAAATAAAGTGTCTGTTGCCCCTCAGGAATAAATTGCCTATATTACATTAAAAAAATGATAAGCTAGTAATAATATTGCAAGAGGAAATGGATGGCAAACTGATAACAAACTCATAGTTAGTATCTTCACCAAGGAGAACATTCTCAGTACGGCAGCATCCACCCTTTGTGGGAGTAGAACCCACAGCCTTCTGCATCAAAAGCAAGTACACAACCTGTTGTGCTATAGTATTAACTAGGCAAAGCACTAAACTTCTATTCCCCTGCAGCTCTCAGCTCCTTGTAAAATCTACTCAATACTCAACTGCATCTCAACTTCAGCACCTCAAGAAAACTGGAAAAGCCAAAATGGATTGGGGGTCAAAAGCCCAAAAACCAGGGACACATTAAACATTGCTTGTATAATCTTGGAAAGTTGCTAGAATAAAATGTTGTGTTGCCACCATATATTTTACTGCCAAGGTCCCTGAGCAAAAAACAGTCAGAGTAACATACCACTATGCCACATCAGCTGCTTTGTAAAAGAGAGGAAGACTGAAACTTAAATGGCTATCATTTAGTGAATTCAGTTCTCACCATAGCTGTCAACCTCTTAGTACAAAACACATGGACAAACCCAGTAATGAGGGAATACAGCCCTCAAACATATTCAGTGAATTCAGTTCTTGCCATAGCTGTCAACCTTAGCACAAAAACATGGACAAAGCCAATAATGGGGGAATACAGCCCCAAAAATAGGGACAAATTTAAAATATTCATCTTATAAACTTAGAAAATTGCTATAAAAAAGGTTGTGCTGCTATGTATTCTGAAGAACATGAAGTTTGAAATTCAAATGCCGGTCAATTTTACTGCGGACAGAACAAAAACAATTTTCAGCAGAGACGCAGGGATTAATACTGCAGACACGTCTTTGTAAAATGGCAGGGCACCAGAGCAAATCCACACAAACACAGGGAGAAGATGCAGACTCCACACAGAAGCCACCCCAACCAAGAATCAAACCAGAAAACCTATAGCTGTGAGACAACAACACTACCACTGCACCATCAATTATGCAAGGAATTAAACATTCAGAAACCTGAAGTCTGAAATTCAAATGCCTGTCAATTTTACTGCGGACAGAACAAAACAATTTTCAGCAGAGACGCAGGGATTAAAACTGCAGACACATCTTTGTAAAATGGCAGGGAACCAGAGCAAATCCACACAAACACAGGAAGGAGATGCAGACTCCACACAGAAGCCACCCCAACCAAGAATCAAACCAGAAAACCTATAGCTGTGAGGCAACAATACTACCACTGCACCATCAATTATGCAAGGAATTAAACATTCAGAAACCTGAAGTCTGAAATTCAAATGCCTGTCAGTTTTACTGCGGACAGAACAAAAACAATTTTCAGCAGGGATTAAAACTGCAGACATGTCTTTGTAAAATGGCAGGACACCAGAGCAAATCCACACAAACACAGGGAGGAGATGCAGACTCCACACAAAAGCCACCCCAACCAAGAATCAAACCAGAAAACCTATAGCTGTGAGGCAACAATACTACCACTGCACCATCAAATATGCCAGGAATTAAACATTCAGAAACCTGAAGTCTGAAATTCAAATGCCTGTCAATTTTATTTAACATTTGTTAATCAGGACAGTCTGACTTGGAACAAAAAAACAATTTTCAGCAGAGGCCCAGGAAGAAATAATGCAGACATGTCTTTGTAACATGGGAGGACACAAAAGCAAACCCACACAAACACAGGAAGAAGATACAGACCCCACAAAGAAGGAACCCCAGCCAAGAATCAAACCTGAGAACCTCCAACTGTGAGGCAACAATGCTACTACTACACCATCAAATATCAAGCATTAAAACATTTACAAACCACAGATATTATGAGGAACAGATCAGATCAAATATGAGGCAAAAATCTGCAATTTTTTTACAAATGGTGGTGGGTAGGGAACTCAAGTCTTTAACACCTGCATACAGGGTACAGGGTTCAAGCCTGAGGTATTCCCTACCACACCACCATGAGCACCTGGGGCATTTACACACACACACACACACACAATGTACGCACCACACATTTCAGACAGTAAATACAAGCACACACCATATATTCCATCAAGTGCCATACACTTACCTGTCCTGTCCGTTCTCCATAATATCCATCCAGCTAAAGTCCTGCCTGCGCAATACTCCCAGGACCCGCGAGATCCCTGCTGCATTCAAAAACTCCTTCCCGAGATCGGTGAGACTGTCCTAAATCCTGACTGCTGCTATTGCAGTCCGGCCCCGACATATTCTCCCACTGAGTCTGTGCACATTTAACGTGCACAGACGTCTCCTTGTGTCCCCCTATGGGGACTGCCGGACTGCCAGGAGCATGCGCATAGACGCACAGTAGTCGGGACTACTGCGCATGCGCGAAATTTAAAAACATTTTTTTTTTTCTATTTTTTATTTTCTTTTTGATTTGAGGGGGCTGCAGTCCAGCAGTCCGATAGCACGGGCCGCCCCTGGCTACATTATTTAAAGACAGCTTAATATTAACTATATATAAGTTTCACATAGTATCTTACACTATAAAAATATCAGTTACATCCAACATACAAATAGCAAACAGAACTAAACAGATATCGTTTATCACAAAGAGACTCCTTATATCAGGAGACATACACCCAAACCCAGGACCAACTAATACCCTACTCCCACCCAAACAAAAGTCAGACTTATTGGTTAACATCAACACCAGGAGCATATCTAAAAAACTTCCTGACCTACATGTATTTAAAACCCACTACTCGCCAGACATACTAACCATTACTGAGACCTGGCTAAAACCTAGCATCCAAGATGAAGAAATCCTCCCACAAGGGTATAATATCTTAAGACAGGATAGAACAGGCAGGAAGGGAGGTGGGGTTGCCATTCTCTTAAAAAATACACTCAACATAAAACTTGTACAAACCCCTCTACCTAAATTTCAAAATGCCAAAACCTTAAGCTCAACTCTATTCATGAACGACACCAAAAAAATCAATATCATCTGCTGTTATATTCCCCCAGGTAATAACTCTCCCACCATTGAGGAAATCTTACAATGAATTTCAGATAATCTTCCACAGGAAACCATCCTACTAGGTGACCTAAATACTGACTGGTTAACCTGTAACTTTAACAACCCCACTAACCATATCAATCTCTTTGGCTTTTCCCAACTCATTCAAGAACCCACTAAAGTAGATAAAAAGCCCATAAAGAATCTATCTTAGATTGGGCACTAGTCAACTGCCCCAAGTAAAACTACCAAACAGGATGCCTACCAGATGGCCTAAGTGACCATCTCCCCACATTCCTCCTATATAAACGCTACTTTCCAACCCCATAGTTTTTAGACAAGTCAGAGATAACCACAAACTAAATATACAGGATCTTAACCATATTCTAAGGCAATATAAATGGTACTCACTAGTAACACTAGGTTTAGACCAAGCCGTCGACTACTTTAATAGTACTCTCACTAATGTCCTTAATATAGTTGCACCCATTAGGAAAACCACCGTTAAGGCAAACTATGCACCATGGCTAAGCAGGGACACAACAGCCCTACTAAAAGGCAGAGATAATTCTTGGAAATTCTGGAAAAGGGATACCACTAGCTTATCCAATCCAAAGTACCAGCAACTAAGAAATCAAGCCAAGAAACAAGTCAAACTCGATAAACAGAATTATTTCCTTGGTGTACAAAACAAACACGCAAAATATCCTCAAAAGTTCTGGCATGCCATCAACTCCCTACTAAAACCAGGCAAAATTACCACTCCCACTCCCAGCTCCACCAATAATGCTAAAGACATAGCCTGCCAATTTAACCACCACTTCACAGAATACATCCTATCTTTATCCTCCCAACTATCCAAAAATAACAACACATATACCCCAGTCAAACACCCCGATAATATCCCCTCCTTTACTCTCTCACCTGTCCCTACCTCTAAAATTAAAAATCTCCTCTAAAAACTTAAACGTATCACCCTTGCTGTTGACAACTTACCTGCCAACTTATTAAAAATAACTGCTGAATGCCTATCTTACCCTGTTTCCATCCTTATCAACCACTCCATAAAGGAAGCATATATCCCTCAGCTATGGAAAGTATCATATATTATTCCTCTTCACAAAGGTGAGAACTCTTACGACCTTTCTAACTACCATCCCATAGCCATCCTATCACCCTTATC
The DNA here is from genome assembly GCF_019279795.1 of Protopterus annectens. Classification (NCBI taxonomy): domain Eukaryota; kingdom Metazoa; phylum Chordata; order Ceratodontiformes; family Protopteridae; genus Protopterus; species Protopterus annectens. Next base: position 331,720,208 of record NC_056728.1, read on the forward strand.
CAAAGTACTTCAGAGATGTATTCACTCCCAAGTTATGCAATTCCTGAACTCACACAATCTCCTCTCCTCCATACAACATGGTTTCCAGCATCACCATAGCACAACAACTGCTCTCCTCTCTTTTACTAATATGGTTAACCAACACAGAAGCAACAATAACTTTGTATCTGCAATATTCTTAGACCTATCCAAAGCATTTGACATGGTCTCATATACCATAATACTAGATTTCATGACCTCCCTATCCTCTGCCCCTTCAACTATTGCCTGGTTTAAAAGCTATCTGTCAGATAGACAGCAATCTGTGAAATGGCAAGGTGTACTATCTTCCTTACTTCCAACTATTATAGGCGTACCACAAGGCTCAACATTAGGCCCACTTCTCTTCCTTGTATTTACTAACAATCTTCATACCTCCACCCAGCATGCTACACTTATAAAGTATGCAGATGATTTGACTCTTATCTTCTCTGTAGCATTACTCACCACTTTACAACAACTTATTCAGGAATCCATTACCTCTGTGGAAAGTTGGATTACCCAGATCCAACTTATCCTAAACCCCAACAAGATTAAATTACTACTATTCGCTCCCAACGAAACTGTATCCACCCCTCTACCCTTTACAATCACTTCCAAAAATGGTACTAGTATCTCTCCCTGTGACCACACCAAACTCCATGGCGTAGAAATTGACAAAAACCTACTGTTTGATGTCCATATTTCACAAACTATTAAAAAGGTCCATAAAAAATGGGAACACTATATAGACACAAGAAGTTCCTCTCTGATCAGGCACAAATTAACCTAGCCCAAACTCATCTACTGTCCACTCTAATGTATGCCGCACCAATCCTTACCCAGATCAAAAAACTGGATCTTGACAGACTCGAGTCATGCTATATTAAAATTGCCAGGTTTGCAAACAACTCCACCTTCAGAACCCATCACTGTCAGGCTCTTAGGAAACTACAATGGCTAGAACTTCCCCAACTGTTCAGTTATCACCAACTAATAATTGCCCAAAATATTGTAAAATATCCTGATAAAACCCCAGCACTAAGCCAACTTCTCACACAGTACATATCAAATAATCCTTTCTGGTCTTCTGACAAATCACTCCTCTGTATCTCTAAGGCTAACAACTGCAGGGAAAGCATTATTCTCTCATAACATAGCTAAAAGCTGGAAACCTCCCCCCTACTCTGACTTCTGCCATGACAACTACACAGTTCAAAAACCCACTTAAAGCACACCTGATGAATTCCTGGCTATGTCCATGCATTACATAACCCTCTCTTCATCCATGACAAACATCTACCTATACTATTATACTTACTGCTAATCTGCTACAGTTTCAGGAATCCTTACTGCTGAATTCAATTTTTTATATTTCTCTATGCTGAACCATGTTATTTTGATTCTGCATTAATGTTTTTTTATTGTCACATATATGTTGTATTTGCTATCATGTGTTTAACTATGTTTGTATATATGTTGTACTTAGCATTATGTGTTTAAATATGTCTACTTATTGTGGAGCTTTTTCCCCTGGGCCTCCACTGTAAATGGACCTATGTCCAGTCAGACTATCCCAGTAAACAAATGTAAAATAAAAAATAAATAAAATAAATGTTACCAAAAATGAGAAGCAACAGAACCTGTCATCTATACACCCATACATAGAGTACACGTACCTTGTAGACAGTTCTTTCATAAAATAAATCCCATCCACAATCCACAAGTCACACAAGGAGAGATACCTCATGTTTTTACTGTGGTTAATATGAATATTGTGATTCAAGACTGCTCTTCTGCAATCCCCATAGAAAGAAAAGTACCAGCGCAAAATGGCCAGCCATCATAATTAATACATTCAACATGTACAGGTTCAGGACATTCCTTCCTTTTGCCCTTTCATCATATCTAATGCACAGTCTGGCATAATGCTTTACATTAAGGCATCATCCCTGCCACCTTCTCTGATGTTTTGTAAAGGACATATCACAGCCTTGTGTGGAAAGTCCCATGTATAACTGACATTTCTCCATACCTCCTCAATGGCTGTATTACAGTGGACCTCTAAAATGTCTTGTATGTGGTGATGGAAGGTGTTACATAAGAGATGCTCCCTCCATGAGTCATCATAGGTAACCATAAGGCCACTTTGAAGCAATCTTACCCTTGCAATCACACTAACACCTCTATTTCCCTGGACACTCTAGATGGCATAGATAGCCTTCCACTACCAACATGCCATTTCCTTTCTGTAAATTCACTGTACCATATACACAAACAATGGATCCCTGTAATCAATAATGCTGTGATCAATGCAGGTGTTGTCATGGATGTTTCTGCCTACTTGTTCTTAATGAAGCCATCCAGATGGAGTTTCACCACCACTTTAAGCAATCTAGCCAGATAGACACTGGCAGGCACACCAATTGATGCAACAACAAACATGAACATGGTAAGCATACCCCTAAATACTCCCTGAATGTACACAGCATCCCTCATGATAGTTTACATTATTACTGAATCTTTGTATAAGGTATGACTTTATACTAAGTTGCTGAACAGTTTCCTGTATCTTATTCTTCTGACATGTGCATGATGACACAAAATCTCTTGTCAGATTCACTGGTTAGGTGAAGTACAGTTAAAATACCTACAATATATATATCGTTGGGGGGTGTGGGTGGCAAAGCCCCCCACTTAGTTTGGGTGGTAAGTTATTTTTTTTTCCATGGCTGACTGATGTGTTTTCCTGCGCCATTCATCGTTTTTGGGTTTGATATTACAAGTTCGATGTTTAGGTGTTTGATCACCTAAGTATTCGATCTTGTAATATAGACGTCACACACAACACCAGTTTGGTATAATATGAATCTATGCCCTTACTTGGCCTTTACTTTATCCCTAACCCTCAAATACTCACACATAAATATATAAACTGGTGGCTATAACGTGACTTTTGCACAACTTCACGACCACCACCTTTTTAGTCAATCATTCATCTTCCTGCAGAATCTTACTGACTTGTACTTTATAAAGCTTAAATACAGCCATATTAGATCCACAGAAAAATGAATATTCACTCATTCATGCAGATGCTGTTTTTTACAACCACACAAACGTTTCTACCTTTTGAATTCCTTTTCAACCATATACTAAACATAAAAGAACACACACAAGTATAGATTGGTAGACAAAGATGCTGTAGTATAGAGAACATTAAAAACCTACATTCGTTGATGCAATAATTTACAGACAATTCTGTGAGCAATATGATTTGATATCACTTAAAATTCAAGTAATCAGTTTCATCTTCCAGGAACAAAAGATGCACTAAAAGGTCTTACATAAATTTTAGATAAACTAGTGAGAGAAGGCAACTTGTGGGAGCTAAATAGTCCTGCCTAACATGGCAGTCTAATCAGAAACACATACAATGAAGAGTTTTGTCTATTTGCAATGTGAAAAGCAAAATACTCATTTTGTTTATTCATTTTTTAACCTGGACAGAATAAAATCTTAAAATCTTAATAATTTTCAAGTAATGAAAAGTGTTGCTGTCATAAATGCATTAATGTTTTAGTATCTTTATAATGTTATGGGTTACACAAGAGATTGTAAGAAGAGGAACACTTTGGGGTTAATTTTAATTTTTGAAATGCCTGCTGGAGGTTGGAAAATAGTTTATGTATCCAGAGCTTTAAATGATTCTCAGGCATACTATGCTCAGGAAAAAAGAGATGCTTGCAATAATTTTGGCCATTTAAGATTCCATGACTTCATATGTTATGAGAAAATTATAGCAGAGACAGACCATAAACCACTTCAGAACATATTCTAAAAAAAAATGTATATACAAAACCCTTAATGTCTTCAAAGAATTTAACAATTTTTGTAAAAATCTGATTAATAAGTTCAGTATAAACTTGGTAATATCAGTAGTGTATAATTGTCCCGGTACCCTTCAATAAACACATCACACAGAATGACGTTTGATGACATTTATTAAACTTCCATAAACCTACTTTTGTTAACCGATATTTATTAATTACAACTAACACATGGTATAGTTTGTATTATTCACAGCATAACATCCATGTAACGTTAACTAGAACATTGTGACCCAGCGCATCCTGACCCAGTAAGCAGCATCCACTCCACTTGCTTACTTATGAAGCAGCGTACCACCACTCACTTCATTTACCATATATTGAATTACACATCCAACCAAATAAGCAGCTTACTTCTGCTCACTTATTTTAATTATCAAGCAGTGTCCAATCACTCACTTTCCTTTCTAAACTCATTGAATTGAATATCAACAACAGGGGGGGAACAGAAGAGGGGAAGCCTGCTCTTCTTCTCTCCCCTACCCAGACTGATAAAACAACCACAGTTCCCACTATTGCACCACCAAAAAAAAAAAGAAAGAAAAAGAGGAGGGAGGGTAGGTAGCAAGGTCATGCCAAAATGTGATTCCTTAGCCAGTTACACTTGTCTAAACCCCTTAAGCCCCTCCCTACCCTTACCTCATATCCTCCCAATCATTCCTCTTTCCCATTTAATCATTTTATTCCCCCACCCTTTTAATTCCTACTACTGTATTTATCTAGCCCCCACTTGAAGATGTCACTGGACAAATTGGTTTGTTACCAAACCTCATTTGTCCTGGTCCCCTTCAATAAACACATCACACTGAATGACATTTGATGACCTTTATTAAACTTCCATAAACCTAATTTTGTTAACCAATATTTAGTAATTACAACTGACACATGGTATAGTTGGTGTTAATCACAGCATAACATCCATGTAACGTTAACTAGGACATCGTGACCCCGCTCATTGCTCTCCTCCAAAAAAAGGAAGCCAATCTAGTATTCCCCTGCCATTAATAAACTCTACAACAGAAGGAAGAAACTGTTGCAAAAAAAGGTGAAGTCCCAAGAATGGAAAAACTCCCTTATTAGCCTCAACAAAAAGTTGAGTTTCCTCATCAAAACCTCTAAAGCTAGCTATGAAGGCAGAATTGCTGCAGACACTAAAAACAACCACAAAGCATTCTATAGTTATATCAAGAATCTCCAGGGTAATACCCAGGTTTGCTCTGAGTTACTGCACAATGGTACCTCCTATACTGAGCCAACAGATATTGCCAACATACTGGCTGACAGATGCAGTGCCAACTTTACCCCTCTCTCCCTCCCCTAAAGGACCAATCACAATACTGGAGGAATGCCAGGCACCCAGCATTACCACAGCACATGTTAAACCTGCCTTGTCCAAGGCCAAGAATACAGCTTTCATGGGACCCAACAATATCCCTGGATGTGTTCTACATGAACGACAAAGTGAACTGGCACCACATCTGTGTGCCCTGTTTAATCACAGCCTCACCTCAGGCTTTGCCCTTACAGAATGGCACACTGCTACAGTCATTCCTCTCCATAAAGGGGGAGCAATTACAGACCCTGGGAATTATCACCCCATTAGCCTGATGAGTCTAATATGTAAGGCTATGGAGTGCATCATCATGGACCTAATTAACAGGGATATAGGGAATCTCCAAACTCTAGATCCTATGCAATTTGGTTTTGTGAAAGGTAGATCATGCCTGCTCAACCTGGTTGACTTTTTTGAGTCAGTCACTGGAGCTGTGGATGAGGCCAAGGCAGTTCACACAGCCTACCTCGATCTGGCCAAGGCCTTTGATACCATTTCCCACTCAGGAGTTATTGATAAACTCGCCAAACTAGGCATCAATCCTTATATCACTAGGTGGGTTGCAAATTGGCTCACAAATAGAACCCACAGTGTGAAAGTAGCAGACTCCAAGTCAGACTGCCGACCACTCACGAGTGGAGTCTCACAGGGATCAGTCCTGGGTCCTCTCCTGTTTGGCATCTACTTCTCAGATGTCCAGGCCAACACAGAGGGACTCTGGCTGACCATGTTCACAGGCGACTGGAAGCTGGGAGCCATTATTAACTCCCCAAGTGATGTAGACTTCCTACAGAAAGGCCTCACTGAGACCAATGACTGGTGTTGAAACCATGGCCCAGAAGATGGCAGCTTTTAGAACTCCCATTTCATGTCAAACCCTCAAATAACCCTCTACAAGCAATTTCCTATGATCATACGAGTGTTGTGACTCCACCCCACCTGCAGGAACCCCAAAGCACCCTTAAATAATCCAGAACTCTGCTTTACCCCACCCCAACATACCTCCTCTTCCCTTGTCCCTACACTACCCCAACCCGCAGCAACCCTGATGTGCCTTAATGAGAATCACCTACTACTTCATTGAGCGCCACCTCATTGTGCCACACTCAAGCAAATGGAGACATCCACCCTAGAAGAATCCACTACATTTCAAATCCACTTCTATCAAGCCACTGACTGTCACTCAGTCTACACTCCCTCATCTGTGACCTTATTGCAAACCACTCCAGCAACTGGGATGTCTACTGGAACAGCCTCCATCACTTTTGGGGCCCACTTCCTTTTGGGGCTCACTTCCTTTGGATCACAGACTGACCTCAGGTTGCCACCTGAATGCCAACTCAGTAATTCCCCATCTGCAAAAGAAAGAAAACTGTAAATCCTCTGTATCCACATATGCCAAAACTTCTTAATGACAACATCAGCCACTGCTAAAACATACCTTGTTCATCAACTACACGGTTACTACCCCACCCTCATCCCTTATCCTCAGTAACCTAGCACTGCTGAGTTCCCCCACAAATACTTACTTATGCAATGAGAAACATGCTACCAAATGGTTTTATGAGACAAACAGTAGTAGCTTAATGCTTTTAAATGACCCTAGTAAAGCACAGAAGAGAAATTGAGATTCTACTTGACTGTGTTACACCTATGCACTATGGATGAGGGGATATCTAAATATCAAAATACCTGGCACCTTATGATTTCCATACAAAACCAGCTAGAGGCAAGTTAATTACATATCAACTCCAACAACATTTCAGTAAACGAGCCCTACAAGGATGTCCATGGGCAATCACTCTTACACTAAAGCACATGTTCATCTTTAGAGAGTATGACCTTGGCAGCTACGCCAATGTGCTGCTTTTCTCCACAATCGTCTCTATCAACATGACCCAGCAACTAATTTAAGATGCTTGTCAAAGAATAAATGTCCCGGTAAAAATGTCATATCTCTTGAGTGTACCACATTTCAAGAAACATCCCTCATTTGGGGTCATAGAAATTCATATTCCTTAACTTCCACCTTGATAAGTCTGTCACACATTCCAAGTTAAATATTTTCTTGAAAAGAATGACACATATAACTGAATCCTATTATTTCATGAACAGGCCTATACTGGAATTAAATTCAACCCATTTTAACCATCCTATGACCTATCAGTTGGTAGTGGGTCATTACCAAGTGTTGCCCCCATTTACCCCTTGTTCCACACTATAAACAGCAGCATTCCTGCCTCTTGAAGATAAAGATGGATAATCATAATCAGTCAGGTGGGATATGAACCTCCCACATACAGCCATACATACAGCAGCAGTGCATGGCCATGGCATCCATGGGAAGAAGCATCTACCATAATCCATATCCCTACCCTGAGAGTTTCCCCAAAGGTTCCAGTCAGGTTTTCCAGAAATGCATGTAGCAGCAGCACTCAGCGGTGTTAAAGTGAGAACCTATCTGTGCTCTCCTGTCAACACTTGCCTTCCTCCCAACCTCCCAACCTCTCAGAGAAAATGATGGGAAAATGGGAAATGATGGGAAAAAAAACAGGAAGTGCTCTGCCTCAACTACAAGATAAATATGTCCATTCTACCCCTTCTGGGCAGAAGCCAAGTCCGGTTACTGCAAATTGCAGTAAGGTCAAGTGCAAGTCCTACCTCTCCACCTCCCAGAGTAAAACACCTGGACAAAGCCACAAACCAAAGCAGGAGGAAAGGCCCCAACCATGAACAAAACTTATTACTCTTACAAACTCAGTTGACAGACAACCAATGTCACATCAACATGACACCTCTGAAGGGTAAGAAATCTGAAACTCCAATGTCCGTCATCATATCTACTTTCAAACTGTAACAACTGGCCAGATAATCACACTTTTATAGAATGTGGACCAAAATATAAGGCAAAGACCTGGCCATTCTGTGTGTACCTCTAAGGCCTAAATAGGAACAATTTTAAACACTGCTCTCATAACCCCAGAAACCTGACAGGATAACAGGTTTTGCATTCAGATGAATTAGGTAGGGGCTATGTTTGTGTTGCCCATTTTCTCAAAATGCTATACACTTAATGTAGGCTTTCATGAATCTGGCCCATAAGTTGAATAGATGAACCAAAAGGTATTCCACTCCTCAAATGCTAAAAGTATGACCCGTCACCTCCTTAACTCACCTTCATCCTTGTTGCTTCAAGTACAGGAATCTGAAAACAAAACCAAACATCCATATCCACTTATGCGTATTCAATCACACATGTTCAGTAACACTGATAACTTCGCTTGAACATAAACACACATAAGAAAAGTACGAAATAGCTTACTAAGAATAATTACTGCTTCACAGTTTTATGACCAACACAAACTTCTTAACATGGCAGATAGTTACTAGAACAACTGTAAACCCTACCTCTCAATGTCTTAGAGCAAGAAATCTGGACAAAGCCATAACTAAGCACTAAATATTGTCGCGCAACTCTCATGCTGCACTGTGGTATCACTAGTGAATTTACCTGGTTAGAAAATATGAGCCATGCCAACTGCATGCAAGGCAAATCTGCTACCAATGAGCTACTGCAACTACCATTTCCAAAGCACAAGGGAAAATAATAAAATGAGGCATACCCTGCCTTAACCCTCCCCCATGGTTATTAGCACCATACATGCATGCACCACTCAAGTCTCTACTGTTAATCAAGAACATTTCCCCTAATATGAGCATCCCCAATGTGATTAGTGATTATTCTCCTACTCAAGCCTCAAGACAAGCATGCTACCCGTTGTGCTACTTAACAGCATGAATAAACGGGGAACAAATGGAAAAAAATGCTGTTACTGTTGTGCTCTTTAACAGCGTGAATAAACAGGGAACAAATGAAAAAGAATCACTCTTGCCAACTCAGAAAGTTGACAGAATAACAGATCTTGCGTTAGCCTAAATTTTCAAAAGGGTAGGAAGTCTAAAACTGACATGTCTGACCTATATATATATATATATATACATTTTTTTATAATTTCTCCAAGTCTTGGGATTTCCAGTACCCTGACAGGAATGGACCCATTACCAAGTCAAAGTATGATTAAAGTTCATAAATTTTTTTTCATCTTTGATGTTAGCCAGAAGTGCTCTTCACAGCACCCAGAACATGCCCAGTAATGACTCCTTCTCCAATTCATTTGGACTTACATGTACCGTTACATATTTAAATATGTTCGTAAATTCTTTTGAATAAAACCTATTTCCCCTACTACGACTGAACTGTCTTGGTATCTCTCTTCTACATTGCCCTCATTTATTCCTGCAAACCATACTACTGACTTCAATTTTTTATTAATTAATCCAGCTCTACAGTGTTAAAACTACCCACCAGAGTACAAATCTGCCAATTTAACGCCTTATAGTACAGAGCATTCTAAACATTCTGTCATGACTAGATTCTCATGGTTCAAAGGGTTCCTGACTGCAACTTCAACATAGAAAGTTGCTAGACTCACAAGTTCAGTGCTGTCACACATTTCTAAGGATATGATACCTGAAACGTAAACGTCTTGTCAGTTAGTGACTTCAGTTCTCTCAGATGTGCTTGAAAACCACTAATTTTATGAGGAACTGACAAACTTGCATGTAAAAGTATGAACATTCTGCAAAACCTGAACAGGCAAGAAGGATGATCCAAATACAGTCCACCAGTAAACAGTGCCCCCCCAAGAGGTCCACAGCCATGAAGAGTGGGGAAAAGGCTCCCCCCATGACCGTTAGTGCCACTGATGCAATAAACAGAGGTGAGCATCAGCTCTGTTCCCTGTATCTGGGTCTAAACATTTAATCATTATGCCAATCCCATCCTGCACAGCCCCATGGTACTGCTTCGACCCACGGTTACTGTTGTGAAAGCCAGAGCAACACCAGAATACCAAAATCAGGAAACTAAAGAAGTGTGGCCCTGCCCCCAAGTCCTAGCCTCACACTACCAAGAAACCATCGAAATAGCAGCCAAATGGAAAAAAAAAACATATTCAGAGATCAGAATCAAAGCTTATCACCTTATATTTGTGAGGTGAAGACCTTAACCATTATGCCATCAACCAGACAAACTGCTCATAATGAACCTCCCATACAAGAGCACAGGTCTCCCTACAAACACTGCACTAACGCAGATTTATATCTGTCTATCTAGCTATATATATATATATATATATATATATATATATATATATATATATATATATATAGAGATATATATTTGTTACTTTTCAATTACTATGCTATATATTACTTAGTTATGTATGATAAAGTCAATAATGCAAATTTCTTCCTCATAAAATATCTTCCATTAATCATGTATTTTCACTAGTAGAATCGGTCTACAGCTTAACTGTGCCACTAATACCCCCCAAATAAAATTAAATTATATTTTCCTTATATAGACCTCCTGCCTCCTATAACAAAAACTCACCAGTAACCTCAGGCCTACCTGCCACAGCAATACATACAGGTCATCTTGGATGTGACACTTGCCTTAGCAAGTTCTTGCCAAAATGTGATTCCTTACCCAGTTACACTTGCCTAAACCCATTAAGACCCTCCCTACCCTTACCTCATATCCTCCCAATTATCCCTCATTCCCATTTAACATTTTCATTCCCCCATCCTCTTAATTCCTACTACTGTATTTATCTAACACTCACCTGTAGATGTCCCTGGACAAATTGGTTTGTTACCAAACCTCATTTATGCTGGGAGGATTTGCTTAAAAATGCCCTGGAAGTCATAGAAATTGTTTTTCAACTGCCAATGTCTAATGAAAAATTGCAAGACTTAATGGCTTGTACCAGAGATGAATCTGAACTTCATTTGTTGGGTGCTGTCATGACAGGTTTGCCACCTTGTATCATTAGACCTTAATGAGATTAGCTGATGTGCATTCAAGGATTGTTATTTCAATGTTTTAGGGATATCATGCCTACATGTTTGCATGAAAGTGTGCTAATAAAAGGATGAGTCATAATTTGGCATGAGTGAGTGCAAAGAAAATTCTTCTAATATCATGCATTCACCTAACATGTATGTACAGAGTGAGCAAATGGTACAAATCTGTGAGGTATGTTGCAAATTCTTCAGTCAGAATGAGAAAAGCAAAAATGATACCTCATGGCATTCTGACTTTGCCTTAGCAGAAAGTGGGAGATGATCTATGCCACAATAAGGATTCAAATGTTCTCCTGCATATAAGTTATTATTCGGAATTCTGTGACATTGTGCAGTTGAGTAATGCAAGATGTCCTAGTATTATTTATTTTTGTACTTACGTCTAGATTTAGAAGATATGGGATGCCTGAAAAAGTAAAATCAGTTAATGATCCAGAATTTATGAGCCAGGAATTTCATACATTTGACAAGTAATGAGAATTCAGCCATATTACATTGATTCCTAGATATCCTGTGAGTAATGGGCAACTGGAGCACACGTCACAGAAATGCAATGCCTCTGATTTCACGATTCAGCCATATTACATTGATTCCTAGTTATCCTGTGAGTAATGGGCAACTGAAGCACACATCACAGAAATGCAATGCCTCTGAGTCCACGGACTGTTGCTCATCCAGTATTTTGGTCGACATTACAGTCTATAGATTTATATCTGCCTCAACTACTTATGGGTCATCATCTCATATCCAATTTACCCACCTCATTTTTTTTTCTATAAGTACCAGTTAATCGACAAAAACAGCAATACATGACTGCAAGAGTGACAACATAACTAAAAGTTTTTCTTTTTTCACAAAATAGTGACTTTTTTTCAGTTTTATAATAACTAGAAAGAGTGTGAAATAGTTGGGCTTCTTTTGAAATTCGTAACTGCACAGATGTTATTTAGCGCTAAGTTGTGATATGGACATCCGTTGAAGGAACAGAAAGCATTTGTCTAAATTACCAGATTCATGAGCAAGTGAGTTGACTAGACATCATATTGCCATCGATAAACTGAGAGAGTGAAGAGCTGCTGCTCAAACGACAGAAAATGATTCAAGCGTCTCTCGGAAAGAAGCTCTTCAGCTTTCAACAATCCCCTACCACAATCAGGCAGTATGGCTGATTCTCATACCAATGACAAGTAGCACTATAGTGGTCCAGATGCTGACAGTAATGACATGCGTTACCAGAAATGTGATGCTTTTAATCAAAATGAAATTGTAAACATTATTGGTTTGAAAGGCTGATTAGCAACTACTCTGATATATTGGCTGCACATAATTGAAAGTATTGCTGATGAAACAGGACCAGTTTCTGTTGTTTCTTTGAAATGTGTTTCCTGTATATTTTTCATGATACATGTACTAAAATGGAAGCATTAGGCATTTGAATAGTTATAACATCTATCTCCAAAGTCTCCATATCACCTTCGATACTCTCTTCTCTGTCCTGCCAACTAACTACTTGAACATAGTTCTACTCTTTGTGCATTTATATACACAACCAGCCCCTCCACCTCTCTTGTCAAGCACAAAGGGTGCAACTACTGCGTACGGCTCAAGATGCACATTTTTGTTTCACTCATTTTGCTTAAAAGACTTAGCCTTAACCTTCCTGACAAATTTGTACTAACTGCATTATACTTTATCCAGAGATTCAAAAAATGCCCTGCCACCAATGGTAAAAGGTGTTGCCAAAAGGGGCTGTTAACATGTTGTAGAAAAAAATTGATTCAGAGACATAAACTGCAATGATGATAGATCCTATTATATGTGAATTTATACATCTCTGAACCACCCTTATTTACCACCAGTGGAAATCAGCACATTCCTGTGGTAGTCAACACTGACGGTCCATTTGTCATGTTGGCACACTCACCTCCACTTATTCTCACACACACACACACACACACACACACACACACACACACACACACACACACACACACACACACACACACACACACACACACACACACTTCTTACCTGTCAGTTGTCAGACCATTCCAGCTATCTATCTCTTCTTGTTTTGTTCCTGCCCTTGCAAATCATATATCTTTTCAGTCAGACAATAATACTAGACATTAGAGTTTCATAGATTTTATTGCTTGTACAGTGTTTTGTGTTGCAAGATAAATTGCTCTACTAGCCTTTTAAGTGAGTCCCATTAATAGTTGAAATATTCTCCCTGATGCTGTCTAGTATTCATCCCATCTTTTTACTGAAGCCTACCCCCCCATGGGCACATCCCCATCAACTGTTCTTGACTTTTATAGGCTACTCCTGCTGCTGCCTCCTATAGGTGACCTGCCCTTCTAACTCATGGATTATTGCACTCATGCGATAATGCCAGATATTATATTTTCATACTTCTTATTAGATGGAAGACAATCCTGCTAAACTAACTGGTGAGTTTAATGTGTTAAGACTACTTCATTCCACGTCAAGCAATGGTTGACAGTTCAAAACTCCCCCTTTATCTCTATTTTTGAAGACATAAGTACTATTTAAGTATTCTCCCTGGTGCCTAGTGGTGGCACTATGTATTAGTCCACTCTGTGTGCCTTCCAACAGTCTAGTATTTGAATCATTTTAGTGACTTAAGAGCATATTGTATAGAGTAGTTCTAGTGTCTAGAGTTTCCCCTGATCCTGACCAAGTCTTTTTTGACACATTGTTCACTTATTTTTAAGTGCCTTTAAGGCATGCTATATTGAATTAGCCCTCGTTACTAGTGGCCCCTGACCCACATCGTGTGTGCTGCAAAACCTTTGTGCTTTTAAGTGTTTTTAAGGCATGCTATATAGGGTTATCCCTGGTGTGTAGTGTCTTTTCTGTGTTGCAAAATTTGCTCACTAGTCTAGGGGAGTTTGGAGGTATGACAGCCCTCAACACAAATACACCCACACACCACAGAGCCCCCTGGACCTGATCAAAGTCATGGACATACTCATCCTTACACACACACACACACACACACACACACACACACACACACACACACACACACACACACACACACACACACACACACACACACACACACACACACACACCACTCATACCTCTACATATGCTTACACATGCAACCACACACTTATACATTTCCCAAACACTACCTGTCTACTAAACTCCCCAGCACATATCTCTAAAGCCATCAAGTGAACAAGTGCTTTTAACTGTGTTCATTAACAGTGGTGGCTGATGAAACGTACTCAGCCAAGCAATTCTTTGAATCACTCATCTGCATAAATATCTTCCTATTGGCATGTTCCGGGGGAAGCACATGGCTAATTAGCATAAGTTACTCTCCCAGAGTGCCTCACTAGCATTTATGGTAGGCCACAGAGACAACCGACCAAGGTGTTGCATCTCATTGTAGTGCAGCACCATGGTGAGGATACTTCTGAATCAGAAATTGTTACTGCAAGGTGTACACCAGGAGTGCTCCTTGAGGCAACCTTTCCGAATCCAGCCACATGTGTTATACTGTTTTTGTATTTATCATAAAGAGAAATATCAGTTGTTTACTCAGTGTCAGGTTACTTGAAATCTGTTTGTCCCCAGCCAAGGTCCTGACAGATTACCATTTTTGCAAACTAATAACTAATGTGTCTAAATTTTCAGTTTCTATTAAATATTAAACCTGGAAATGTTGTCAGGTATTTTGGGGTAATGTTCCCTTAAGTGTGAATTATACCCACATTATATTTAACATTTCTATGGGACTACACAAAACTAGACAATTGTGCTACAATATATTGTTGGTACACCTAACTGACATGGCAATGTCTCCCATAATGATTGCAGATTGTTAATTGATTTTCAATATATAGCATTGCACCTGAGGCCACAGTGCTTGCAATGGGTATGGCTACATATGCTTGTTTGTTTTTAGGTGCCATCTGGGATACCTTGGAGGGAGCAGATGGTATCAAGTATATAATTATATAATTTCTATTTCTAATATCTTAATACCCCTAGCCTTTATTTTACTCTTTCTCAAACTCCTAGACATTATTTTTGCCCACTGCCAAATCCTCAGTCATGTTTTTAAGTTGAATATGTTTATATTCACTCAGTTTGCACATGTAATTCTCTGTGTTCAGTGTCAGATCAACTTCACATTATCGAACGACCACAACATCCACACCCAGAAGACTGAGTCCAAATATTCAATAACCCAAACTTTGACCTACATGCAAAAATGTAAAACATGTATTTTTTGTAGGGGGTAAGCACCCTGCACCTTTCATGTGGAGGGCTGCTCTTATCAATCCCCTTGCTAAAAATATGTACTAACTCCAAAAGCAGACTACATCTGGGAAACGTCACCCCACACACACACACACACACACACACACACTTTAATGCAATCTTGGACCAACACCTACCACCTCAATTTGATGTTTTCTGTTTTCAATTATATGGACTCAATCTTCTGAGCATCAAAGATCTGCCCATTTGACAACATAACAAACCCCCCAGTATCATATTTGCTTCTTTTAATTCTTTCAAGCTTATTGCACCTTTTTGTACACTTCCACTTTACACCCATAGCTCCTTATGGCTTCCAGCCCATTATTTGGTCTTACTTCTTTAATTAAGTTACTTACCAGCTGCTAATAGGCAGTATTAAAAAGGGCAAGGAGTTATTAAAAATTACACTAATATTGTTAATCTGTGAAGTCCTGCAGTAGGAAGCCTTGATTACTGCATGTGTTTTAAGTTGATTTTTTTCAGAAAATACTCTGGAATCCAAGGATGAGTGTAGACTGTAAGAGATGCAACATTCCACATCGCATTATAATAATGTGACAATTAATGGTTATTTCTCACTCCACAAATAATTATATCCCTTATTAATTAATTAGACAGATTTCTGGACTCATAGTGTTGCAGTCTTTCCCCTAGTTTGGTCACATATGTATCTATTGACTCATGAATTCCTTGATTTCTAGTGAAAAATATTGTATATATTTTTTTGCATATGGTATAGTCTTCTTTTGCTCACAGTGCACTAGAGCATTGCCCTTTTAATACAGAATATTTGTCTCTCTCCTCATTTTCCAAAAGATAAAATGGCTTCCTTGTGTGTAATATGAAGGGAAATTGTACATTATATATTTCTGTTTTTTTTTTGTCAAGTCTACAGTGGGATGCCATTAAAAATACTTAATTACAGCTTCCATTTTACAGAAGGGTTTCTATGTAGATTCAGTGAAATTAGTGGTTCCAATGTAATCAAACTGAGATAAAAAAAATGAGAACATGTGGCTGTAAAACATTGTCAGTTCACTGGAGCACAAAAATAAATTAATACTTGCAAGAGCAATATTCTTAACAGTGCCATGTGGGGACTACATTGTTTTTCTGAAAAAAGTGAGAAAACACAAAAACAAGACTTGTGACAGAATTATTTTGACATTTTGAGTTTCAAAGTTGACCTGTTATTGTTCATTGATTTCACACAGTTGAGGCCTCAGTTGACATCATGTAGAGCCGAAGAAGCTTCACAGACTGTCAAAATATATAGAACACATAAAAGAAATAGCATAACAGCTTCAGGTATCAGTAGATGTTTAATTCTGGTACCATGTCACACATGAATGTCATAAAAGTATATAACTGTTTCTATCAATGTGTACTTTAAAAACATTGCAGTTAATGTTCAGTGATATGTAAGACATTCTGCTTCTATGCTTCTGGAAATGCATGTTTGTGCACTGTCAATATTCCCAATAGTAGGTAGTGGTAACCCCAAATAATTTTCACATTATAGAAACATTTTAGATTTCTACTCCAAACAGTCTAGAAAGCAGCATCAGCTTCATGTCATAGGAAGATCAAAACAGAATATTCAAGAAAATCACATTTCTATTCCCCTTTGTCATTATATGTGCATTGGCAACTTTGAGTGAACATGGGAGGAGCCATTTTAGAAGATCTGCTCAGGGTGTAGAAGAAGGACATAAATCCTCATGGTGAGATTCACATATACTTAGATGATTTGAAAACAGATTATTACCATCATATTCCTGTCATTGTCACTCAGCTGACCTTCTGAATATTTATACACATATCTCCAAACGGAGTGAAGAAAAGTTAAGGTTGCAGACCCCACCATTTTTTATAATATGTTAGTTACTAAACAGTAACTCACATCAGCATGCCATTAGCTAATACAATTCTAGGTCTGAGAATTGTTACCCTCCCTTCTATTTATCCAAGGATATTACCCCAAGATGTATTCTAGGTTGAAGTGTTATTTTGGTGTCTCCTAATCTATGGGCACACTGTAGCAGATTGGAATTATAAGAGTTTAGTAGTTAATAAGTACAATACTTTGTGGATTACTGGATACTTAAGCTAGTGTGATTTTCATCTAATAAGAGGTATATAATTTTATGGCTAAGGAGATAGCAGTGATTTGAATGTCATGTGGTACACAGACATTGCAGGGAAATCAAATATAGATCTCTGGGAGAGGCAAATGGAAATTAGCCAAGTGCTGTCCTCCAGAAATGGCAGCAGGTCCGGATTTATGCTAGCATATATCACTGTTGGAAGAAACAATGAATGCCTTCAAAAGACAGTTATCTCCCATTCAATCCTTCAGAAGCAGTGAAGATGCAGGTAAGTCCAGCAAAGATGTGGAGATGAGGAGGCTGTTAGTGTTTATATGTGCATGGATGTGCATGTACATGTGCATGAGTGTGTGTGTGTGTGTGTGTGTGTGTGTGTGTGTGTGTGTGTGTGTGTGTGTGTGTGTGTGTGTGTGTGTGTGTGTGTGTGTGTGTGTGTGTGTGTGTGTGTGTGTGTGTGTGTGTGTGTGTGTGTGTGTGTGTGTGTGTGTGTGTGTGTCTCTGTAGGAGTATGAATAACAGTGTGGCCCTAAAGTTAGTCCCTCAGAAGGAATTGGTGCATTTATCAACTTTCAGGTCATGCATTACAGCTTGATACCTATTTAATTCTTGCATCACTCTGTTTCTGATTTTAAAATGGTGCTTTGAATGAAAGTTTGTTGAAGTAAGACTTATGTTTTGCTTTGATTTAATAAACTTTCTGGCCAGGATTCTAAAAGGGTTACTATGAGTGGGAAGCCTTAGCACTTGTGGTTCTCCCTCATGGTAATCCTTTTTGATTGATAACTACCCTACTGCTGAGGCTGTCTGCTAGAGGAGGTTAATCTCACAAGTAGAGCTACATGCTAATGAGGCAATCCTGGGGTACTGGACTGGTTAATGCAAATTAACTATGTGCTCTCCCCTGGAAATGTCTGTGGCTTCTGATTTACTCTGCCAGGCATCACTGTTGGAAGAAAAAGTGAGCACTGTCTAAAGACAGCAGTCACAGATTCTCTTCTATGGAAGCAGTCGCAGTGCAGGAAAGGTCAGTGAAAACATGGGGGTGAGGGGTGATTATGTGAGTGTTTCTCTGAGTATAATCAACTGTGAGGAAGGCTTGCTTGTTTTTGGGTATATGTATTTGGGAATGTCTGCTAGTATATATGTGGGGACACATGTTTATCAGAATGTACATGTTGGTGAGTGTGGGGGTGCTTTTGCCAACAGAATGCATGGGCTGCCAGGAAAATCATTACCTTAGTCCATAGGAAAGTACTAGGCTAATTGCTTGAGGCCCATTTTAAACCTATCCAATTTCCCTTTCATATATGATAATCAAACCCTGTACCTTGTGTCTGTGAGGTAAACACCTTAACCATTATGCCAACTTCCAACTGTTGGCATAGGTCTGACAGCACTTCAGAGATATGCTAATGAGCTGATAATGAGGTCTCTGCACTGCATTTTCTCACTGTACTGTAAATTCGACCTACCTGCAGTAGGCAATTTATATAGGTTCATAGGTGCATAGGTAGGTACTACCTAGGGGCTATACAAGCCTAGCCAAAAAGGTACCTGCCTTTCGCCACCCAAGAAAATTATGAGTAGTAAAAGCATTTCTCAGTCCCAAGGACTGTGATATGGACTGAATGTTTTTGTTTCTGAGTTCTGAGAATTGTATGTCATCTGTGACCCCTGATTTGTGACTCTTTTGGATTTGTTTGTTTATAGTTTGCATATTTGCTTTGTTTCTTGCTTTATAGCTGATTGCTTTATATGTGTTGTTTTACTTTAAATTTGTTTTTCATTAGAATTTAAAAAAAAATCTTGGCTAATTCTATTAACAAAAAAATATATAAATTTTTTGACTGTAGAAGGATTAGCTCTGTTTTCTAGCAGTTGAAAAGTAGGATTTTTTTATGTAAGGAAAGTGAAACTGAATATGTCCTGGGATTCAGAAAAGTTTTCTCAAATTGTACTATTGGCCCAGCAGGGTATGCCAATTAGTGCAATGGAGAGGAACTGTTATTCAGAGACAAGAAAAATGCACAATGAGAAATACCTCACATCTCTACATTGACCACTGTCTTGTCACGTCTAATAACACTAGATTCCTGCCTAATAGCCCATGCATTACATTAGTAAAGACATTAGAAAAGACACACCACTACACACTCCTTCACAAACACACACACACACACACACACACACACACACACACACACACACACACACACACACACACACACACACACCATACATATGCACACACTCAAACTCAAACATTTTCACACAATCACATGCGCATCCACTCATTCAAAAATAAGATCCCCCACCTACTCACTCTTAACAGAAACACTTATGTGTATATCTGCATGCATGCTGCAATACATGGGCACACACACACACACACACACACACACACACACACACACACACACACACACACACACACACACACACACACACACACACACACACACACACATTTATTCATTAAGCCTCATTCATGCCCTTACAGACACATACATACTCATTCACATCTATTTTATTACACAGTATTCCAGGCAGTACACACCTCACTAAAAAACAAATCCTGTGCCATCTTATTTTGTTACCTTTCTCTTGAATAAAGCTGCACTGATGTTTTTTGTTTTTTATTGTCTGACTGAGTGACTGACTCTTCTGCATTCTGGTTACTTTGTACTAGAATTTGGTGCAACTACTGAAAAAACGCCTCTCCACTACAAACTGCTTCCTCCGATTCCCCTCACTACTGCCTGAACAGAAAATGGGATTGGATGAAGTCAGGAAGTAGTTGGACAGTTGCCCAGCATACAGTAAACAGAAACACCAGTTTATTAAACTTAATTAATATAGGTCCACTGAAGTAACTTAAGTAAAAACTATACATTTTAGAACAAGAAAACTCACTTTTCACGATGAGGGTATAATTATAAAAAAGAAATGATAACCAAACTTTTGCTCATGATCTTTAAAGACTCCTGAATTTGGGTCTGTTTATTTGTCCCCAGGATAGACACATATACCCAGTGACTCTTGCCTTTCAGTCTTTTCATTTCACCACTTACATGCTCTGTGAATGTAGAACTAATGTCGGCTGTCATTGACTTGACATTATAACATCTCACTACTCCTTTCAACCTTCTTTCTCTTTCTGCTATATATCTGAGCATTGTTTAATTCCTTACATTACTCCTAACTACTTTTCTTCCTTTAAGTTTTGCTCTGTTTTTCTCTTTCTAATTTTTCTTTCTTTTCTCTAGTAGCACAATCCTTCTGACAATTGATATTTGTAACTTTAAACATAATATATTTCTTCTTTAATTGTATTAAGTGTATTCTGTGTATTACTTATTCTTCCTACCATTCTTTTTCTGTATAGATTGTTTGTAATATTTACCAGCTGTATTTATTTATTTTTTAAATGTTAATGTTCTCTGGAGCTTCTCTTCCATGATCTCTAATGATAATGCTTTTTTTAATGCCAAATTGGACTTTCCTGGTAAAGAAAAATAAATAAATAATTGCATATATATATATATATATATATATATATATATATATATATATATATATACATGCATACATACATATATACATATTGTCTGGCATAGTACTAATTTGAACTTTCTGATTTTACTGAGTTTACCACTATGTTATTATTGCTGTTACTTAAAAGTGTCACTAATGACATGTTCCCTAACACTGAATTGTTACCTGCTGTTAAATGGATATGCTTTTGCACTGTTGACATTTATTACATTGGGCAGGATTCACGAAGCCTCCGTGTAAGAGTTACAAGGCTTACATGGAGGCTGCAGTTAAACGGTGTGACGTCAGCATGTCATGCATATGCATGAGGGCATGCTGAATCACACCTAAGGCTAACATGGTCCGTGTAAGACAGTAGGGGGCGTGTCTGTAGGGCAAGCCCTGCAAACGGACACGCCCCCAGAAGAGTAAAATTCCTGAAATTAAACCCCCATGACAGAGTCCGTGTAAATGTGAATAAACACAACACAACACACTAACTAAATTTTTATGTACTATGAACATAAAATGTAGAAATGAACATCTAATAATTTTTTTTTATAAGTTGTAAAGATGTTTGCCCGTGAGTGTGCTCGTTTGGGCGCGTGCCGCTTAGCCACAGTTAGCAGTCAGTGGAAAAGCATATAAGAACTAAATATGCAAAGTAAGCCAAGAAGCAACAGCGTAGCGGTAGAGACGTTGGCTGAAGAGGATGCAATCATGGTTCGAGCCCCCACAACATCAATTTTTATTTTTGATGAAATAAGCACGAAACAAGTCCCTGACATATATGTACATATATAAAATTATATTTTATGTAAAATGTAATGAAATGGGCCATGTATTTTGAAGAAATGTGAGATAAAAAAAATAAATGTGAGATGTGCCCATAGCTGAGCTACAGTCTAACAAGTTGAGGATATCTGCTTGTAGGTGAGTAGTATTTTAACAGGTGTAAAATGTGTGCCTGTAGGTGAGCAGTGTTTTAACAGGTGTAAAATGAGTGCCCGTAGGTGAGCAGTGGTGTAATAAGTGTAAAATGAGTGCCCAGGGTTGAGCAGCATTTTAACACGCTGAAACTGTGTGCCCGTAGCTGAGCTGAGCGTAATATGCATGTCTCAGCCAAACGATGTGTAAACCGGTGTAACCCATTTGCGTGGAGCTGCGCACCGCGTCAACAAGCTAACTGACGGGCAACGTTGAGCAAGCTGTATCAAAACTGCTTTTACACAGACACACCTCCTAGCCTGTGTAGACAGTCATAAAATATAAAAAGCAATGGCCAGGTTCGAACCCAGGATACCATGCACCATAGTCAAAGTACTGAACCCCTAAGCCATGACAGTTGCACTTAGAAATGCAGTGATAGCATATATATAGGAATGAATAGAAAGAGGAGCATGACAAAGCAGGTTTTGTGAAGCTGATACAATTCCAAAATGGCCAATCACGGAATAGTGCAGGAAAAACGGCATATATAATCCCCATAGGCGGGAATACACAGCATAACCGATTGTAGAACCGACTTGCAGCCATGATGTCAGGTGTAGGTGAGGGTAGTTGCTTCCGAGCACAGAGGTGGGGCATTGAGGAGTCCAAATATATGGTTTGGCTCCTCGTCCATAATCATGAGGCCCAACTCATGCAGGGCCAGGTCCTGTGGGGAGCATATAGGGCTGAGGCATGGGACCGGTTGGCTCATGATCTCACCAGTGCCACAGGAATACCAAGGACTGGTGAGCAGGTCCGTCACCACCATGCGGACCTGAAGAGATGGAAGCAGGACCAACTGAACCGTTGGATCCAGGAGGCCCGGCAAATGCCCAACACCCCGCTATTGAGTAAGTTACATGTAATTATTTATGTAAGAAATTAACCTAGCTGATATTATGGAGATGTGTATTCCAATATTACTTTATTTATATTACAGCTGCAGGTGTCCGTTCTGCGAACCGTCGAGCCTATGGCGATAGGCTGGTGCGGTTGCGCCACCAGGCAGGTCAGTAATTCTCTCCCTGTAACTGTAAATAAATATATAAGTATGACAATTAGCAAAAGAGTGCAGTGTAGTCAGTAATTAATAAAATGTGCAAGTAACAGTGTAAGAGGGTTTGCAAGTATTGCTTGATTACAAAAGTGTGATGCAGCCTGTAATCCAAACATAAAAATGAAACAAGTCTGAAATAAAGATGTCCCACCTGTAATATAATAGTACATAACCTGCAGCAGGCTGAAAAGTACAGCTGCAGAAGCTGAGTAAAACACATGTGTGAAATATATCCCTGTTGAAATACAGAAACATGACATAAGTGAGACTGTTGGAAAGGATTGTTATAACTACAGGTAAAACATGTCAATAAAGCCTAGAATTAAGTACCATCCTGAATTGTAAAAATAAAACAAGTGAGAGAGTGTGAGAAAGAGGTATGAATCCACCAGTAAAGTAGTAATAACCCCTGAATAAAGTATACTGCAGTCAGTACAGAATGAAATGAATGTGACAGGCAGAACCAAACAGTAACATGTGTTGAAAACACTACTGCAGCTGGAATGTGTGTCCCAAAATCTGGATATGTTGCTCTCAGTCTGCAATATGCAGATAGTATGGTTGTCTGAAATACCAAACATCCACAGTTGTCTATAGCTATATAAAGCAAATGTAGCAGGATGATGTAGCTGAACAGAGCCAGATATGAATGTGTATGAATAAAAATGAAATGTATATTGATGTAGCAGTAACATTCCTATCACCAACCTGAAGTAGTTATCACATAGGAAATTGTAGGCAGAACTGTAGTGTGTATATATCTGCAGCTAGTAGAAATGTACAGCATATGTATTGGTATTTGAAGTTGTTAATTACATTTTCTTCACCCTACCCTATAACCACATATAATCCATTCCATGTGAAATTGGTATGTGCAATCACAATTAACACCCCTGGACATTTGTCCTGTTGGTTCATACATATTTGCATGTACATTGATGCATCTGCCCTGTTCATACATCCAAACCTGATGGCCTGTTGCCATCAATCAACCCTGCATGTTGTTGGACTGTGTATTGCTGTTCAAATTATGCATGTGTTATGCTTGCTGTTCAATGGCTTGAATATATGGGTATTTGGTTAATGGGAATACTAATGCATGCTGTTACAACTAATTGTGAATGGTATTGTACGTTACTAACCCAAACTGTCATAACATAATGCAAAACATAGGACGACAGGGAAGGCGGGTTTCAGCGGACCCACCTCTCCCACCTCAGCTGGCGGGTGCACCTGGCAGTAGTGCCCAGGCCGGACCCTCCTCCAGTGGCCCTGTGCCACCTGCAGGTGGAAGCACTGCAGGAGATGGGGCTCATCCCCCCTCTGCAAGCGTGGCCAGAGGAGAACATCCACTCACCCTCCGCAGTGTCCGGACTGTGGTGCGTAGGGAGATCCGGCACGCTGTGCTTGGGCCCCTACGCCAGCTTGAGGCACAGGTGGCACAACTCACGGGCGTGCCTGCTGCCCGGCCTACACAGCCCCCAGCACAGCCCTGTCCTGGGCAGTGAAGGCACAGTGGCAACTGCCCATGGGTGGGGATCTCAGTTCCACTGTTGCCATCTGTGGGCTCATGGGTTTGAGATATCCAAACATCCGTCCCCGTCAATTGTGTAACCCCCCCACATGTGTCATACACTGCCCCTGTATGCGTCTTGTTTGTCTTGTCTGTTAACCTACCCAACCTACCTCCCCAGCTATACCGACTTCCTGTACCTGACATACCACTCTCACCTGAAAAAAAAAAAAGGGCACTCTGTACCCACAAAAAAATTACGCCCCATATATGTACCTCCCATGACAGCTACAGATATGGTGAAGGACACAGACATATGCAAGTAACTGTGTCAATGCACTCAAACACCACAGAGTGCACACAGACTACCTACATAGAGGTTACCACTGCTGGATATACATAGTTCAGTCACACCCATGACAGTTGTCTCCCAACCATGGTAACACCTCCAACATCCACAACACAAATTACCTACATCTGTCGTCCTTGTCACTGCAGTATAGAGCACATGGTGGAGGTATGGGACCCTACCCACAGATATGACATATCCTGTAGTAGACCACACAGAAATAAGAAGCAAGCCTCCCCATGAGTAGATGTCAGACATACCCCTGCTGAATGTTATGTTGATAGGTAATATGCCATATGAGTTACCCTGTGTAACTGTTTGTAAGGAGCAGGTACGATCATAACACATGTGTCACAAGGGGCAGGATAGCATAACAGTATGCTGCTGTAGGCCCAGGGCCAAAAGCAGAATACCTACCTAGGATGCAATGCACACCCAGTAACACATTGCAAACGGAATATGTGAGGTGGAATGAGTGTGCTAGTGACTGGGTGCATGTTGTGTACTGGTGTGATTGCTCACCATGACTGTCTGTCTGTCATGGTAGTGTGTGTCCATGGTGTGAGGCCAGAGACAGGTGTGTGGGTATTACGATCAACACATACTACATTGCCATATGTTGTGCTGTGTTACCCTGTATGTCACTGTGGTGTAGGTAGTGTTATGGCAAGTAAGAGTAGTGTGCAGTACCAGTGAAATATGTAACGTGCATTGTGTGCAGTGCATGGGCTGATAATGTTCCCCATACAGTACCTTGATTCAAACTCCCAGTGTGGGGTCGTGTATTGTACCTGAAACAGTGCGTTGACTGCTGCAGTATACTAGTCTGTTGTATGGAGTGTGCCAGGTACTGTTGCACAGTTGTCGGATGAGCACTGATATCTGGTCATGTACATGTGTATCCCTCAATAGACAGACAGATGCTATATATGGTGCCTAAGTTATATCACTGCAGTCAAGTATAATGTGTATTATGTGTGCTATAGTCTGCTGACAGATATTGCTGACATATTTCCCTTCTCCTTTTCAGGGACATGGTTCACCAGCGGAACCCATTCTACTCCGCTGCAGAAGAGGAGGAGATACACCAGAGCCTGGTGTGGGATTTCACTGTACTCTTTTCCCACACCAGCCAGAACCAGCAGGAGAGAGCTGCACTGTGGCAAGTCCTGGTCCATCGGGTAAATGACATAGGCACACATAACTGGACATATGAGCAGGTACACCATCACTGCAGTGATTTAATTAGAAATGTCCATCAGCGTGCGTCGGATATCCACAGGCAGCAGCTTGCCAAAGGTGGTGGGGTGGCTAGACATCCCCCCCTCACCAGACTGGAGGGACTACTCCTGAGTGTTGTGGCTCTGGCACAGCAGCAACAGCAACAGCATACATGTGTAATGATGGAGGCTGGAGCCACACAGCAGCAGGACACAGAGCGTGCAGGTAACATGCCATGTGTATAGTGACCATTCTGTACACTGTTAGGTTATGCATGTGTGTGGTGTGTCCCCTATTTGTAGCTGTTATCTTGGTAATTATTGAGCATTAGTGATAACCTCAGTATCTGCAGTACACCTGTGGAAGCTAACTGTTGCACTACTGAACTGTAACATGCCCACAGTATCAATGGCACAGTTGTGCCCACTGATGATGAATGTCTCTTTTCCGCAGGTCCCTCTGGTGTAACAGCAAGGCAGCCTATCCATGCTGGTGAGTGTGTAATACCATTATCTTCACTACTCTGTATACTAATAGTAATAATAGGCTGAAGCAGTAGTGCAATGTGTTTGATTGCAGGTGTGTTTGTGTCTGTGGGTTGATATCTCACATACTGAGGTGTGTGCATGTGTGCATGTGCCCATGTGTGCATGTGTGCATGTGCCCATGTGTGCATGTGTGCATGTGCCCATGTGTGCATGTGCCCATGTGTGCATGTGGGAATGTGCCCATGTGTGCATGTGTGCATGTGTGCATGTGTACATGTGCCCATGTGCCCATGTGCGCATGTGTGCATGTGTGCATGTGTGCATGTGCCCATGTGTGCATGTGTGCATGTGCCCATGTGTGCATGTGTGCATGTGTGCATGTGTGCATGTGCCCATGTGTGCATGTGTGCATGTGTGCATGTGCCCATGTGTGCATGTGTGCATGTGCCCATGTGTGCATGTGTGCATGTGTGCATGTGTGCATGTGCCCATGTGTGCATGTGTGCATGTGCCCATGTGTGCATGTGTGCATGTGTGCATGTGCCCATGTGCCCATGTGTGCATGTGTGCATGTGCCCATGTGTGCATGTGTGCATGTGTGCATCAGTGGTGGCATTGTGTACACATTGTAAACTGTGTTTACTGTCTTACTCCCACAGGTTCTGGTGCTGCTCTGGTGTCATGCAGCAGGGAACCTGAATCAGCTGCTGTGGATAGTGATGATGATACCTGTGTAATGGCACAGGTAGGTGTGCCAGGGTCCGTCATTGGTCAGCCAATTGACACTACACAGCTGTCGACCCCATCTATGTGCACAGTCATCCTGCCAATACATCCTTTGTCACCAATGTCCCTAGGTGATGGACAGGATACAGTGGGCATTGACCAGGGTAATGTGGTACTGGTGGCGCATGCATCCCCACACTGCAGCCATGGCCAGGGCCCTGACACGGTACCGCACAGGCAGACATCCATGGGTTCTCGTGGGAGCATCCGTGGGCATACCGCCCCTGTCAGACATGCCCACAGAGGTCTTTCAACCCCAGCTATGTTCTGGGCTGTAATGCAGGCACAGTCACGTATGGAACGGTACACCAGACAGGGTCTGAGGGAGCTGAGAGCATGTCGCACAGCTATGAGTGACAGTATGCGTGATGTTGCGGCTGCCATCCGCAACTTCACCGAGGTCATTGACAGACGTTGGGGGGACACATTAGATCTGTTCCACAACTATATGTCAATGAACCAAAGCAATGGTGGATGGTTGAGGCGTCGACGTGGCCGTATGCCAGCAACAGCAGCAGCTGGCAGCCGTCGCGGATGACAACAGGGCCACGGCCACATACATAGTGCCAGCAGCAGTCCCAGCAATGCTGGGTCTGTGCTGTCATCGGACCTCCCCAGGAGACCACGTGCAAGTGGTGCTGGACAGTCCCAACAGGGACCTGTCTCCAGTCAACAAACACCTGCTTCTGATGACAGTACCCAGTCTGTATTGGTACCTGATATGTTCCGTAGCACCCCTACCAGGCACAGGTACCGTGTCTGTGGCCACAGACAGTGATCTGTATGTCGTGGCAGGTACAGTCTGCGGCTGTCCACAAACACCTGTATATGGCAGCCATGAGGTGGGACTGTGTGCATTCATACACACATGCAAAGTGATAATACCTAGGGCTACAGCATACACGCATACACTGCATCAACATTGCCCCATCTTGCACTGCTGTCCCTCACCAACACACACACACAGACATGTCAATTGGTTGTATCAGTGGCAGACACAGGCATACCAGGTACACACCCTGTGCATATGATGAAACTGTGCCACCTCCTGCAATCTGTAAGATTGGTGCAAGAACAGGTTAACATGGTGCTGATGCACAGGGTGGCTACATAGACATATTGTAATAGTATGATGTTGACAACAGTACAGTGTAATTATAGCATTGTGGGTATATACCAGCATGCCTGATGCAGTTACAGTATGAATGTCATTGTATTGTTTTGTACACCCATACTAATTACCACAGTGTTCTGTCTGCACATCTTTGTATACTGGTGGTGAGGCTGTGAAAGGATGGCCACCTACATAGGTAGCACAGGGGATACAACAATGTACATATTGATACTCAATGATGGCCATGTCAACTGCGAGTTGCATGCTGTCCACACATGACTCTGCAATGCAGATGTTTCAGGATGTTGATATCTGTGCAGTACTACACAGCAGGCTCAGGGCTCACAAGAGCACACTAGCACTACAAGGTCACACCTCATACCATGCATAACAGCACCAAAACACAGAACTAACTATGACAGGAGGGAGAGTGTCCATACATGTCAAGGATACTGTGGTGCCAGGACAGGTCACATACATCATACTACGTCTGGAACTGCTGAGTGAGGGCTCAGTGTCTGTTATTTGAGATGTGTATTATTACAGGTGTGAGCACTTGGGTATCAGGCCAGTTATTCAACATTACGAAGGTACGTGGTCTATACACTTGTGGGGGTTGCGGCTGGACCCAGCCCATCTGACCTGGGAATGTCTGGGTACTGGCTTAGAGTGCCTGCATATATGCACTGTGACATACTGGAAGTCGTACACCTTGTTTGTTGTAGCATAGTCTACATACAGGCCTGCTGACTGTAGCTTTGTTTGTATGCATGTTTGCCTGTTATGTTCCTGAAACACTGATTCCACCTGTGGTGCAGATATACAGTGCCTCTGTGGATCCCTAGTGACATCTGTGTTGCTTACTGTACTGATGTCCATGTGTCACTTGACAGAACGTCACTGTTTGACCTGTTTGCATGTAGCTTGCCTGTAACACATTGCATATGATGTACCTCACATTTGCTCAAGACAGCATTCATATATGCCAGCACTAACAATTCAGGAGCACTACACCTTCACATAGTCACCTTGAGTACCTTGTTCCCCATTGGCCCTATGTGTCGTTACTTAGTGTGGGAGTCACAGTGCTATGGTAGCATGTGCAAAGGTCACCTGTCGATCTACTCTCAGGTCCAGTTGGTGAATCTGTGAGTCATGTGGCAATGTTACAGCTGCCTCATGTACACAGACAACCCTCTCCCCTTCCCATACATGTACAACACATGTGAGAGATGCAACCACATAGCCAAACTGGGGGCTAAGCTCTGTTTACACAGCACTGGCATTCCCTGTCAGGTGGAGTGGGATACTACAGTGAATACAGTACCAGTTTCCCATAGACCTGCCACGACCACAATCCAAATACAGACACGCACAGGTACATTATTGGGCTCTCAGAATAGCATCCTGCATGAGCAGCTGACACCTGCAAAGCAGACACACAAGCAAACATTACGCCAGAGCAGATCACATGCGACACATAGCACACAAAGCCTGTGTGCCTAACAGTGTCAGGCCATACGGCTAGACAACACACCTGCTACGGTTGTATGAGGTACCTCTATTGACACGTACACGGTGGTCCTGCTCCCAGGCTGAACAGGGTGACGGTCATGCTGAGCTGCCCGTCGGGCACTATGATTCACCACATAACACAAGCAAAGCAGTCACACCAAGGCATGTAGCAGTATGACTCAGTCATTGTCTGTGCCAGTGTGTATGACCTCTGACGCACCTCCCTGGACTACATGTTAGGGGACATGTAGGGGCTCTCTGAGGTTGTGGCACAGGCTGGTATGACCCTGGCTTTGGGTAGCATCTCACCCTCACCATGAGTGCTGCCACAATATGTAGACAGGATCATCGGTTTCTGCACTTAACGTATCTTTCAGTGACATCCAAAGGGGATCCAATGCCTGTCAGTGTGGGATTACATGCTGGACATGCCATATTGCTTTCTTGGGACAGCTTGCACCTGTCACCCATGGGCCGTTGTATATTGGAAGAGGCTGTTGCTACATACATACTGCCTTTGTATACAAGGCTGACATTACATAGCCACCTACACAGGTAGCACACGGGATGGGAAACTAATAGCAATGCTACTCAACAGCAGCAGTGTAAACCTCATGATGCATGCAGTGGAAACTGTCCTTAGCATGGGGTAAAGCAATATCCGTGCAGTAACAGACTCCTGGTACAAGGCTCCCAGGTGCACACCATCATTGCCAGGTCATTCCTGATACCATGCTTGTCATCCCCTACACATGCTCCAAAGCAGAACAGGGGGGAATGTATCCAAAGGCACCTCAGATACACACACCCCCAGGTTGGTGGCACTGCACAAAGCAGCAGAGCCTCTCCATGTGCAACACACAGTGGGTTAGACTGCCTTCAGGTTCATAGCCTGGCACACACCACACTCCCATACCCAGGAAACCCACTTAGCCTTCCTGACAACACTGGGAATATGATGGTCTCTACACACACCATTATATGGTTGTACTGCAACTACCCAAACATACAGTGTGAGCATTATTCTAGCTGCAAGACCCTATCTGAAGGTGTCTTATCATTCATTCCCTGCATTGCTATGGAACAACTTGTTACCACTCCCACAAGTGGTGACAACATGCTGCACCTGTTCATCACCAACATGTGGACTATATGCTCCAGACCAATCATGTATCCCTCGCTTGTGGGATGACACCATCTACAACCCACACTGTATAGTCACATACCACATGCAGCCCCTGCACAGAACACCCCAGTCATACAGTTGTCTGTTGCATATTCCATGTATTCACATGAGGCAGGCTTCGGACATGGGAACTCTTGCAGTCCACAGGTACATATGTGTAGGTGGCACACGCATACATCATGTGTGCATTGACATTACTGATATAATGTATGTCGTGCAATATTGGGAACAACACCCCACACACATGGACAAACTGTGTGACAAAATTACACATGGCATTTGTAGGATACAAACCCCTACCCAACTATGTTAGATCACTTGTGAGAGTCACATTAGCAGAGCGCTCTATTTGCATTACTGGGGGGATTGCTTTCTCCTGCTGTACTTATAGGGTGCTGACATCATCAGTGTTTAGACAGTGGAATATGCAGCCTGTTTTTTGTAGTACCAGTTGCCAAAAGGGACATTTTTTATACACATGGACTTGCACACACTACTCCCCCATACACAGTCACATACACACTGGGCACTTGCAGGATTCAAACCCCTACCTAACTATGTTATGACACTAGTGAGAGACGCATTAGCAGAGTGTGCTATTTGCATTACTGGGGGGATTGCTTTCTCCTGCTGTACTTATAGGGTGCTGACATCATCAGTGTTTAGACAGTGGAATATGCAGCCTGTTTTGTGTAGTACCAGTTGCCAAAAGGGACATTTCTCATACACATGGACTTGCACACACTACTCCCCCATACACAGTCACACACACACTGGGCACTTGCAGGATTCAAACCCCTACCTAACTATGTTATGACACTAGTGAGAGACGCATTAGCAGAGCGCGCTATTTGCATTACTGGGGGGATTGCTTTCTCCTGCTGTACTTATAGGGTGCTGACATCATCAGTGTTTAGACAGTGGAATATGCAGCCTGTTTTGTGTAGTATCAGTTGCAAAAAGGGACATTTCTCATACACATGCAGTTGCACACACTACTCCCCCATACACAGTCACACACACACTGGACACTTGCAGGATTCAAACCCCTACCTAACTATTTTATGACACTTGTTAGAGACGCAGTAGCGGAGCACGCTATTCACATTACTGGGTATAATTTCTGCTCCTGACATATGTATATTGTGCTGACATCATTATGGATGAAGAGGTATATACATCTGTTACTATCCATCAGTAAGGGGGAGAGCATATCTATGCATTAACTTTGCACAGGCACAGTAGCCTACTGTACTGTGGAGGCAGACGCCAAATATAACTGTGGATAGCCTTCTGTATTCCCTAGGGACAACGGTCAGGTATTGCACTCTACGGCCATATGTTTACCTGTCAGATGCACGTATCTGTTGCTCATATACTATTTGTGGGTCTTTATTGCCATTGCCTTCCCTATCTCTATAAACAACGTGTGTACTGTGGGAGATGTTTGCATATGAGTGGGATCCAGTACTTTACTTATGTCTCTGTTGTAACTTCACTGTGTGCACTGGGCAGATGTCTGTATTGTGGGAGGTTCCTGTGTTAACACATAGAAATGCAAGATATGTGTTTGCAACTGCTGAACTGTGACATGGCCTAAGTGTGTGAGCATGCCCAGTTCACAGTCTGTATGGCTTCTTGACTACCGCATCTCATTTATCTAAATGTGCGAGCATGCCCAGTGTAACCTTTCCTTATGTTTGGATCTGTGGACCACCACATGTCTGTTTGTGTGTGGACGCCATCTATATATCATATGTACAGTTGAGTGTTGGACATCAGGTTGTGTTCTTACTGCCCAACTGCTGTGTGTCTGAACCTAACAGGCGTTATGCTGTGCCTGCAGGGTCGCCATGGGATAGTTTGCATACAGTTGTCATCATCCTTTCCTGCTGACCAAACAGTTGGATTGTTGTATAGTGTACTGGTGCAAAACTTTCACTGTGGTGGACAGTATGATCGGTTTCAGTCCTATCACTGCTTGTAATGTTTATAGTGAGCACACCAGACTGGTTGAGGGCCAGTTGTGCAGATATGACCATGTTGCATTTTGTTCAGATATGGACAGCTTAGTACATGATTGTCCGACATTGTTATTGTATTCCACAACTTGTGTGGACAGTGACAAACAATAGCCATGTGCCCTAGTCCATTTGTAATGCTAGTCAGAGAGTGTTTGTCCTTCAACACACATTTACTGGTGTTTGCCATGACATATGTCACGGTTAGTGTGCTGTGCCTCTGTCTACCCATGACATACAGGTGATATCCAGGGTACACCTGCCATCTCCCATCCAGTCATCATGATTCCTCTGGATGACAGTCACTGAGGGACTCCCTGGATATCCTGTAGTGGGAGTTTAGTCGTGAGTGGAGTGAGCTTCTGGGTTGTGTACCAATCAGTACAGCATGTCCTGTTTATGTCTGTGCTGGGGTTCAGGCCTGTCAGCTGCATAGGTCAACAGCATTCAGTGTTTACATGGTGCCAAATGTCCATTGATACCAGGCTGGTCATGGCTCTAAACATCAGGCAGAGTTCACCTCCAGCCAGGCAGTATGGCACTGTGTGGAGCTGCAGTTACTTTACTCAGGTGACACATGGCATCTGTTACAGCTCTGCAATCCTCCTGGTGGGGTATTTGTGTGGTCATTCCAGTTGCTGCAGGTGTCTGCTACGGTACATCCCACAGGGGCCATTGTACTCAATTGTGAGGCGGCAGTTTGCTTAATTAGCCAACACATGGCATCTGTTCGAGCTCTTTGATACTCCTGGTGAGGTACTTTTGGGGTCTTTCCAATTGATGGAGGTGTCTGCTGAGGTACATCCCACAGGGGCCATTGTACTGAATTCTGAGGCTGATGAAGGATGACTGCAGAACCACAATGACCTCCCCTGATCTAGATCTGACTACCTTCATGATTAGGTGGATATAGGGTATGTTTCTGTAACCACTACAGCCACATGCTTGTCCAATGCGAGATATCTATCAACTTGTGTCCCCAGGTCTCTTATTACTTCTTCAGTACTTAATGGGTTAACACCTATGTGGTAATTGGTGGGCACTTACTGTATATCCACAGGGGATGACTATACACTTTTCTGCAATCAGCTTGCTGACATGGCTATGGCACCAGTTGTCTGTTTCTATGTGGCCTTTTTGTGGGATGCTTGTGTCAGCTGGAGGGTCAGATATGGTGGCCAGTTTGTAGTCCTCTGCAAACTTGTTCAGACACAGTCCTTCCATGTTGGCCTGTACCTATGGGACATATATACCAAACAAGGGAGGTCCCAGGACCGAGCCTTGTGGGACGCCAGTTGTATCTGGTTTGTAGTCTGACATGGCTGCAGCATTTCTGACCATGTCAGTTCTGTCCTTGGGCTGGTTTGCAACCCCTCTACTGACATAGGGGTTTATATTTAAGCTGGTGAGCTTATCTATAATGAACACATGGGGTATTGTATGGAAGCCTTTTGCAAGGTCCAGCTAGGCTGTGTGGACCACATTCCCCTCATCAATGGCCTTAATGACTGTTTCAAATGAGTCAAACATGTTTAAGGGGCAGGATCTGCACTTAAGAAAGCCACACTGGGTAGGGTCCAGTGTCAGTAGGTCCCCAATATCTTTATGTCTGAGGTACATGCTAATCCTTTCCATAGCTTTGCATGCCAAGCTTGTCAGGATTCTGGGGTGGTAGTTTGCAGTATTCATTCAGGCAACACCTTTGTGGAGAAGGACCACTGTTGTTGTACACTGCTCTTTGGGTACATATCCTGTGGTAAGGCTGACATTGAGCAGTAGTGTTATATGGTGTTCCATTCTTCTTGGAGTCCATGTTGGACTCAGCCCAGGACACCATCTCGTACCATTGATGCTGTGTGTTTTGCTTTGTAGATGCTGGCTGTTACCTCAGCATTTGCAATGTCAGGGGGCCAGCACTCTGCTGGGATAGTTATTTGGCATTTGGGGGGGGGGGGGGTTTGCAATGAACCTGTCAGGTTGGATGTTGGCAATGTGTGCGTGTTTGGCATATTGTTTGTATTATTTGAGTGATTCAGAGCATATCTGTGAATTCCCAACAAGGTTCCTACCATCAGTTAAGAAAGTAATTGTGATTATCCTTAGTGTCCTGTACAGTTTGTATCTTCATAGGTTCATAGGTTCATACAAGGCTATCTGCCCTTGGGCATTTATAAGCCTAGCCAGAGTGTGTGTGGCTTTCGCCACCCCTTGCTATGTGAATATTATGGCCATTTAGGATTTACTTTACTGTGCCTCTGTCTAGACGTGACACAGTGAAGACCCCCAGTGTACATCTACGATCACCCATCCACTTGGCAAGATTCCTGTTGAAGAGAGTCAGTGAGGGGCTCTGCCTAACATGGAGTGGGATTCTGTTCCAGGGTGTAGGGAGCCTCTGGGTTATGTATCTGTCCCTCCAGCACATCCTATTTCATTATGTGTTGAGGTTGACATCTCTCACTCTCCCAGCTATGATGTATTTGGGTTTTCTGGGGTGGAGCATGTACATTAATCCTGTGTTGGACATGGCCCTGTAAAACAGGCATACAACGCCTCTGCTTAGGCAGTATGTGACTGCATACAGCTGGGGTGTCTACAGCCAGGCAGCATATGACATATATTTGAGACCCTTTATCCTCTTGGTGGGGTACCTTTGAGGTCTTTCTAACTGCTGCAGGTGTCGGGTGAGGGACATCCCACATGAGGCATTGTACTAAATTATGGGCCTGATAAGAGAACAGTATAGGGGGACAATGACCTCTGTTGACATAGATGTGATTCCTTTCATGATAAGGTGGCCAATATAGAACGTCATCCTAGCCACATTGGCAATGTGAGTGTCACATGACAGGTTACTGTCCACTTGTGTCCCTAGGTCCCTGATTACTCCTTCCATATGTAATGGATTACCACCTATGTGGTTATTTGTGAGTACCTTGTTTGGTATTTAGTGAGACATTCATACTGTCCAGTGTCTTCAGAAAGGCTGAGTGGGGTTCCTGTGTGTGAGAATGTGGTCTGTAGCATGCTACAGACTGTACAGCAGTTTTGCCTATGGCTAGTTGCACATGGGTGGTCTTCGATACTTCGTGCATTGTCAGTTACCTGGACATGTGGGTATCTTTGCTGAACTAGATACTCCCCCTCCTGTTATGGTTTGCTCCAGGTTTTGGGGCCAAGACGCATGATATGAGGTATAACCTGGTAGTGCTGGTGTGCTCTCAGGAGCCTTGCTGCAGGTTTCTGTCACTGCACAGACATCGATGTTCTTCATACTGGGGAGGGCCTCGGGAGCATGCATCTTGAGGTTTAGACGTCTGGCATTGGGCAGCATTACCCTTATGTTTCTTTCCACTTATGTTTTCTAGTGAGGTGGGTTAGTCTTTTCAGCCTTGCCTACAAAAGGCTCTATGGAGGTGGCAAGAGCCTTAGCCAATATCCAGATGCCCAGGGGTGACAGGAGCAAGCCATCCCTGGCAAAGCAGCGTGGCTTGTCAAGCATGACGTCCCAAGTGGACAGACATTGGATCTCCTTGGAATGACACCAGTAATTGTGCCACTTGTTAGAGCTGATCATTCTGTGTTTGTACTGTGGCATCATTCTTGGTGAAGGTAGGATGCTGCCCAAGGTCTGAGTCATACCGGCCTGGCCTACATAATCGGAGAGCTCATCTATGTCTCTTTTCATGTAGTCCAGGGAGGTACGTCTCAGGTCATTCACACCAGCATGGACAATGACTGCATCATATTTGTACTTGCTTTGGGGTGACCTGCGTACTTGTGTTATGTGGCGTATTGTAGCAGCCTACAGACAGCTTACTGTACCCTTTCCCTTGTTCAGTCTGGTGAGTGGGTCAGCAGTGTGTCTGACTATAGAGTCACCTATTACAACTGTATCAGGCATGTTGTTTCTCCTTCTGGCCTGTGACTGTTTGCAACACCAGCTTTGTGTACTATGTGTTACATGTGCTATGTTTGGAGGTAGTGGTTGCTTGGGTGTCTGCTTCGGAGGCCTCTGTTGATGTGGTGTGTTTGTAATTAGAGCCCCCAAGAATGTTTTTCTGTGTTTATGTCTTTGGTTTGCAGTTGTGATATGTCTATGTGAGACTGGGTTTGTGGTGTGTGTGGTTACCTTCTCCTCCTGGCTAGATTTGACAGTACTGAGTTGAGAGAGCTCAGCCTCCGGTTTGGATAAATGGTTGCATCTCTCACATATATTTGTATTTCTTGGGGGGAGGAGAGGGTTGTCTGTGTACATGGGGCAGGTGTAACATTGCCTCAAGATTCACAGATTCAACTTGTTGTAGTTGGCCTTAGTGGATTGTATGAGTGGACATATTTTATTGCCATAATACTGATCAGAAATTACTTCCCTTTTTAGGTTTGCTCTATCATGTAGTAGCTTCCTCATTCTCTTGCATGGTTTGGTAATGGCTGGGGACCACCATGCCAGATGTCTGTGTGTATGGCATTGTGTCTTGGTTTTATTTGGGATTGCATAATCCATGCATTCCTGGCAGTGTTCATGGAATGCATGTATAATGGGTACTGAGGTGTGGCCCATATTTTGCACAGACACAGGGCCTTTACTGGATTACACATCAGTTTGGAGGAGCGCAGCATTTGCTTTACACGTTTTTCACTGTGGTTGTCTGGCCAGGGACTGTGGTCAGGATGTGTATATCCAGTGTGATTACTCTATGGCCTGATCTTACCAGTGAGGGATACACTTTTCATCTGGCCATACAGTACCCATATTGCTGATTATCATATCCAGTACACTTACCTCTCTTGTGGGAGTGGTACGTTGTTCCTGAGCATTTTGGTTTATGGATTCTAGGAACCTTTGTCCTAGGGTGTTGGAGCTAGAATAATGCTCCCAGTCTATGTTTGGGTATTTTCAGTCACCCAATATAATGTGGTTTGCAGAGCTTGATATATTCATGTATTCCAACATAGGCCAAGTGCAGTTCCTGGTGTTAGGATGGTAGTCTGTAGCAGGCTATAAACTGGGAGGCAGTTTTAGCCACTGTTACTTGACCATGGCTAGTCCATGCTGCTTCTTGTTGTGGTACCGACATGGGGGTGTGGTTATCCTTGACAATTATTGCTAGTCACCCTCCTTTTGTAGCTTGTTCCATGTTTTGAGGCTGTACAGCACAGTATGAGATGTAACCTGGTAGTGTTACGGTGCTGTTGTGAGCCTTGACCCATTTTTCTATTACAGGACAGATATCAACATTCTCCATACTGGGGGAGTTTAGACTGCATGCATCTTGCTGTTTAGACTTCTAGCATTGGGTAGCATTACATCTAGGTTCTTATCCCTTGTGATACCTATGGAGGTGGGTTTGTGTTTTGAGCCTTACTGATTCTGGGCATGCTGTGGGTAACAGCAGCCTTTGCCAGTATCCATAAGGCCTGCACTGATAGGTGCATGCCACCCCTAGCAGGTGGAGCATCATGTCGTGCTCAGCATGTCATCCCAGGCTGCCACGCATTGGATCCCCTTTGACTAACAGCAATACTTCAGCCAATTATTGCAATTGATCATCTCATCTTCATATTGTGGCATCATGCTTGGTGAGGGTAGGATGTTAGTCAGGGTCATCAAGTTTGCATATACTACATGGTGTTACATTGCTTAACACATGGCAATCATGCCTCAGATGGTGCTGCAGGGCTGCCTATGTTGGATGCACATACTACACTCCCTGTACATGTTTGAAAGCAGGTTGTGTCAACTTAGGCATCCCTTTTACTATATGTGCGAGTCGGAGAGAGGTATCATTTCCAGGGTCCCTACTGAGCCAGTGTATGTGCTATGCGTTGCCACTTTGCCAAGGCCAAGGCATACTGGGCACGCCTCCTTCTGCCTACTGGGGCAGGCTCAGGTTGTTCCTCCTCCGAGTCACGCTCTGCCTGTGATGGCCTTGGCAATGGTGGGGGGCTGTTTGGCCCAGCCCTATGCTGATCCTGCTGCAGCTGTTTTCGCAGAATCATATTATGTAGCAAAGCACATACCATGACAATTTGGGTACATGTAGTTGGTGAGTACTGCAAGGCTCCACCAGATGTGTCCAGACACCGGAACCATGACTTGAGCAGCCCAAACACACGCTCGATTACATTTCGTGTTTGTGCATGTGCCTCATTATGGCGTTCCTGTTCAGGTGTGTGTGCATTTCTGATGGGTGTCATCAGCCACGGCTCCCGTGCATATCCAGCATCCCCTACTAAGTGACGATGTGGGATGTCCCCACTGGCAAATGTCTGGTACAGCTGCGTCAGATGCTAGATATGGGAATCATGGTAGCTTCCAGGGCAGCCAGCACACACATTCATTATTATGCCCTGGGCATCACACACGACCTGGCAGTTGATGGAGGGGAAGGCTTTGCGGTTAATGTAGACCCTACCCCGCTTACCGGCTGGTGCTTTGATGCGTATATGCATGCAGTCTATTGCACCCACTACCTCAGGGTATTCTGCTATTTGCTGGAAGAGACGCATATTGCTGGCCAATGCCTCATGGGAATTGGGGAAATATACATGATCTCCGACATGTGCTGACATGGCATCCAGGGACTGGTGCAGTACCCTGGATGCTGATGCCTGTGAGATCCCCATCATATCACCAGTTGGTCTCTGGAAGGTACCTGTTGCTAGTATTCTTAAGCCAACACATACCTTGGTTTCCACTGGGATAGGTTCCCCTATGGTTGGTTCTGTGTGTGAGGCGTGGCCTGCACAGCTCAACAATTTGCTGCAGGAGGTCTCTGTCCACTCTATAGCGCTCCACTATCTCCAGCTCATGTAACCCCTGGTAGGTGACCCTGGGCCTGTACACTCTTCTCTGTCTCCTCACTGTGGGTTGTCTGGCAGCATTTGCATTGTCACCACCCTCAGCAAGTCGCCTATGTCTCCTTATGACAGCTATGGCAGCCCCTAGCATTTTTGGTCTGAGTGAAGCTTTTTCAGTTTTCACTTCTAATAGCTTACTCCTGTCTTGCAGT
Source organism: Protopterus annectens (assembly GCF_019279795.1). Lineage (NCBI taxonomy): Eukaryota > Metazoa > Chordata > Ceratodontiformes > Protopteridae > Protopterus > Protopterus annectens. The sequence goes on from NC_056728.1 coordinate 331,760,577, forward strand.
GTCTCTTGAGAGAATCATACTGCACTGCTGTTTGCAGACTTTTAAGTGCTGGGCTGGGCTAGTATTCTGCCTGTGTAATTGCCTGCTTCTAATTGTTTTCACCTGCTAGCTCCAGCAGTATTCCCTGCTAGCTTCATACTATTTCTGTTGCTTCCTTTTTCCTTTCTGTTTCCTCAGGGGGGAGCGACGTGCATACCAGCGGAAACACGCTCACAGTGGCTTACACGCACGCACACATGCTTACACAGTTTAGAATCTACTTATTCAGGTTAAAACGCACGCACACCAGTGCAAACAGTCTTACAAGTCTGCCTACAGGCTCCCACATGCTCAGTCTGCCTTACACGCGCACACACTGCCGTACTCGCACCTCCTGGCGTGCACATGTGCACAGGCACGCCCAGCAAGAAACTTTGGTGTTGGCAACAGTGTACACCCTCCATTTCTTGACTTTCCCATGCTTATCTTGTGGCACTCCTCTTTACATGATATGTGTCTGACATCTGTCACATAACACTGACCTCCAATGAACTGCATTTCTTTCTGCCATTCCCCCCTGTGATGTCACCTATCTCCTACTCTGTTCCTCCCCCTTATGTAACTCTTACACTACTCGGAATGTGCTCATTTGCTATGTGACAGTGGGATTCAGTATCCTAACACTCATTTACATAGGATTGCCTACTAATGCTTAGATACATGTCTTACACTCAGCTTCCCCCCTTAGCAACCACTACACTGTGGCCATGTTGTTTTTGGTCTGCTGGTCCCTGCATTGTGTATCCATGCATTGCATAAAACCAAAAAAATTTAATTTTTTCTCATATTGGCATCGGGGTACCTTGCCAATGGCCACATATTTGGCCATTGGCATGCTGCCTGACACATATGCACCCTTTATTTGGAGCTGACATGGCTCCATTGTGTTATTTGCAGAAACGTACTCAGTTGTCAACTGAGTACATTTCTGCAGCTAACACGACTCTTACACGGGCTGGTTTGAGCTTCGTGGATCGGTAATCTACCTCATTTGCATGCCTTTCAGCTGCAAGTGGGGTGATTACCATATCCACGCCCTGCCCATGTAAGAGTAGTTTTAGCTTTCTCTTACACAGGATTTCGGGCTGTTCCTGGATTGCAAAGGCTGCATGGAGTCTTACACTACTCTTACACTCCGTGCAAGCCTTCGTGAATCCTCCCGATTGTCTTTTGAAATTTTAACATTCTTTTCTTTTAAAAACTTTTGCACTTTTTGTCTTTAGTAGGCTATTTTTTATATAACTGATATTATCTGCTTGGGTTCAGTATTTTGCTAGCACACTCTTTTGTACCTAGACTGCCCTTGTTGTCATTCTACTGTTAATGTCAGCCGTTGATTCCTGCCTTGTCTGTCAGTAGATGGCTGTTGCTCCTAGGCTTTGCTTACTTCCAGCCTACTTTTACCTCTTAAACCATAATTACCTTAATCTGTCACATATTTTCACTAGTGTACCTTACAAACTGAACTATTCACTGCTTCAAGCAGCACTTACATCCACTGGTATATCCTTTTCTGACCTAGAAACTATATCTTATATCACTGCTGTTAAATTTAGCTTCAAACTTCCACTTACTGCACAGCCCATCTCATTCAAAATTTCCCCTATAATTGGTCCACAATTTATTACCCTTGATCAAGTGACATTTGTTCTTTCCAAAACTAAAAAACTAATTTTGTAGGTTCCAACAATATTCCTGGATCTCTGCAAAAAGTAGCAAATGCCACTGAACCAAACAGTACTAAACCTGTTTAACTTTAGTCTCTCTACAGGCCATTTACTTTTCATCTTGTGGAAGAATCAAAATGGTCCCCTCTACAAGGACAACTCCAGATCCAGAATAGCTCCAGTAAGTATAGGCCTATCTGCCTCACTTGCATTATCTGTGCAGCTATAGAATGCATTATCATATGATAATTAACAAAGACTCATGTGATTTCCAAACCCTCCCCACAATCAATCTGGGTTTGATAAGGAAAGTCTATGCCTACTCAACCTTTTCTTTTTTTTTTTTTTTTTGAGAAGGTGAGAGATGTTTTATATGATGGCCACAATGTCCAAAGTACTCACCATGACCTTGGTAAAACTTTTGACACTTTTTACATACAAATATCATATTCATTCCTTATGCTCTCCACTGGATTGGTAATTGAATCACATATTGAACTCACATAGTCTATGCATAGGGTGACATACAAGAGTGGAGGAAGATGCACACAGGTGGATTATATCTTATGTAGAAGGGCCAATCTGAAGGAGATTGGAGACTGTAAAGTGGTGGCAGGGGAACGTGTAGTTAGGCAGCATAGGATGGTGGTTTGAGGATGACATTGGTGATCAAGAAGAGGAGGATGAGTGTGAGGGCAGCACCAAGCATCAAATGGTAGAAATTGAAAAAGGGTAATTGTGAGGTGATGTTCAGGAAAGAGTTAAGACAGGCACTGGGTGGCAGTGAAGAGTTACTGAATAGCTGGGTAACTACAGCAGAGCTAGTAAGAGAGATGGCTAGAAGGGTGCTTGGTGTGACATCTGGAAAGAGGAAGGAGGACAAGGAGACGTGGTGGTGGAATGAAGAAGTACAGGAGAGTATACGGAGAAAGAGGTTGGTGAAGAAGAAGTGGGATTGTCAAAGAGATGAAGAAAGTAGACAAGAGCATAAGGAGATGAGGTGCATGGCAAAGAGAGAGGTGGTGAAGGCTAAGGATAAGGCGTATGAAGAGTTGTATAAAAGGTTGGACACTAAGGAGGGAGAAAAGGACCTGTACCGATTGGCTAGACAGAGGGACCGAGCTAGTAAAGATGTGAAGCAGGTAAAGGTGATAAAGGATAATGAGGGAAATGTACTCAAAAGCGAGGAGAGTGTGTTGAGCAGATGGAAAGAGTACTTTGAGGGGTTGATGAATGAAGAGAATGAGAGGGAGAGAAGGTTGGATGATGTGCGGATAGTGAATCATGAAGTGCAGTGGATTAGCAAGGAGGAAGTAAGGATAGCTATGAAGAGGATGAAGAATGGAAAGGCTGTTGGTCAAGATGACATACCTGTGGAAGCATGGAGGTGTTTAGGTGAAATGGCAGTGGAGTTTTGAACCAGATTGTTTAATGAAATTTTGTAAAGTAAGAGGATGCCTGAGGAATGGAGAAAAGTATTTTGGCATTGATTTTTAAGAATAAGGGTGATGTGCAGAGCTGTAGTAACTACAGAGGGATTAAACTGATCAGTCACAGCATGAAGTTATGGGAAAGAGTAGTGGAAGCTAGGTTAAGAAGGGAGGTGATGATTAATGATCAGCAGTATGGTTTCATGCCAGGAAAGAGCACTACAGATGCAATGTTTGCTCTGAGAGTGTTGATGGAGAAGTACAGAGAAGGTCAGAAGGAGTTGCATTGTGTCTTTGTGGATTTAGAGAAAGCATATGACAGGGTGCCTAGAGAGGAGTTGTGGTATTGTATGAGGAAGTCGGGAGTGTCAGAGAAGTATGTAAGAGTGGTACAGGATATGTACGAGGGTAGTGTGACAGCAGTGAGGTCTGCGGTGGAAGTGACGGATGCCTTTAAGGTGGAGGTGGGATTACATCAAGGATCAGCTCTGAGCCCTTTCTTATTTTCAATGGTAATGGACAGGTTGACAGACAAGATCAGACAGGAGTCCCCGTGGACTATGATGTTTGCAGATGACATTGGGATCTGTAGTGAGAGTAGGGAACAGGTGGAGGAGACCCTGGAGAGGTGGAGATATGCTCTAGAGAGAAGAGGAATGAAGGCCAGCAGGACTAAGACAGAATATATGTGTGTGTGAATGAGAGGGAGGACAGAGGAATGGTGAGGATGCAGGGAGTAGAGGTGGTGAAGGTGAATGAGTTTAAGTACTTGGGATCAACAGTTGAAAGTAATGGTGAGTGTGAAAGAGAGGTGAAGAAGGGAGTACAGGCAGGATGGAGTGGGTGGAGAAGAGTGTCAGGAGTGATTTGTGACAGACGAGTACCAGTAAGAGTGAAAGGGAAGGTCTACAAGAGGGTAGTGAGACCAGCTATGTTATACGGGTTGGAGACAGTGGCATTGACAAAAAGGCAGGAGTCAGAGCTTGACGTGGCAGAGGTGAAGATGTTAAGATTTGCACTGGGTGAGATGAGGATGGACAGGATTAGGAATAAGTATATTAGAGGGTCAGCCCAGGTTGGAAGGTTTGGAGACAAAGCCAGAGAGAAAAGATTACGTTGGTTTGGACATGTGCTGAGGAGGGATGCAAAGTATATTGGGAAAAAGATGCTAAGGATGAAGCTGCCAGGTAACAGGAAAAGAGGAAGGCCTAAGATAAGATTTATGGATGTGGTGAGAGAGGACATGCAGGCGGTTGGTGTGACAGAGCAAGATGCAGAGGACAGGAAGAAATGGAAACAGTTGATCTGCTGTGGCGACCCCTAACGGGAGCAGCCGAAAGAAGAAGAAGAAGAAGATAGTCTATGTAGCGGTTATCTCCTCTAAGTATATAAATGTTGGCAGCACCATACAACTTGATTCAGTTTTAGGTATCCTCTTGTTTGACATTTGTTTATCAGAGGCAAAATCTGAGGTCCTCTGATAAACAAGTGTGTGAACATTTGCAAATTGTGTTCTATTGTTAACTAACCCCATGATATTCTAATCCTTAATCAAAGCCTAGATCAGCCCTGCATCTGATGCATTAATCATGTGCTCAGTCTAAATGCCAATAAATGTACCATAGTTACCCTCGATAAGAACTCAAAAACAAAGAAAAAGAAAATTAAATAACTACAATAAAACCCTTTCTCTAAATCTTATCATCTTGCTAGTGTGCCTCTTAAAACAAACCCCGTTATTGGAGATCAGGGTACCGACAATGACAATGGGTTTTCTTTCAAACACCATGACTCAGTTGTGGTCAGACATTTTTTCTGACACATCCTATCTGTCATGGTATCTCTTCTACGTTCGAAGATGTTCTTGTCTCATTTATTCAGTACTTATCAGACCCACTGCAAGATACAGTTCCTTCTTTGGAATGCACCTCTCTAAACTCCTTGTACAACCTGAAAGTCACCTAAGACTTGTAATGAGAAAAAAGTGTTTTAATCCACTTAAACTAACCACTAGAGAAAAATGTTGTCCCTGTGCTCACTCTCTTGCATACTCCTGAGAGGCCATCATTGTCTAGTATTTCATGCTATGAAAGACACCTTGATTTTCAACCTATGTCACCTGCATAGATAAAACAACTCATCTAATATACAATCCAAGGACATAATCCCCTACTGTAAGATTAATACCTGCCTTGGGACCCAGGTGGACAGTAGTCTCTCCTTTGATAATCACATTACCACAGTAGTCAGGAAATCTTTATATGTGGCGCACCTCATCAGAAAAGGGTTCTCATCCAGGAAAAAAAGAGGTCATTGTTCCTCTCTACTTGGCACTCATTAGACCCATTATAGAGTACAATGCCCTTTTGAAATGTACCTCACAAGACATCTGCAGCAGCTGGAAAGGCCACAGAAATACCTCACAAAGAGGATTACTGGCCTCAAACAGATGCCCTGGCCATACACTGATCGTCTCAAAAAACAGCTTTACTCTGTAGCATATCGCCTACTCCAAGGAGATCTCTGCCTAACATATAAAGCTATGTTAAACCCAGAGCTGTTGGACATGCGACACCTAAAGAAATCCCAATCCCTCCAAGCTACATGCTCTAGGGACCTAAAACTTGTCACCACAATAAACAGGACATGCTGGAGGGATAGATTCCTGTCCCGGAGACTTCCTGTACTCTGGAACAAGCTACCCATCTATGTCAAGCAAAGTTCCTCATTAGCATTCTTCAAGAAAAATTTTGATGTGTGGATGGGAAATAGGAAATATACCCCGGGGATCACTTCTGTGTCTCTGCTCGACAGTGGCACAGGAAAATAACTTTCTTAATTGGCTTAAGCCAGGGAACCTTGTTGGCTAGGCTTACTTAGGCCCTTGGACCAATAGCCTAGTATCTACCTATGGACCTATAAACCTATGCTATCATGAAATCTTTCATACACAGTATAAAACCTACACCTTTAGAAATGACACCCACACACATCAAGAAAAATAATTCCCTAAAAGCCTTTAAAACTGGATGACTGGATGAGTGCATATAAATTCATGCCTAGCATTAATAGTGACGACCTCCATTCCAGCTGAAGCTGGTCTAACCTTATCATAACATGGTGAATTGTCGAGGATTCTCAATTTGTTTATAGTCCTATAGTTACTGTAAATATAGGAAACTATTCTCCTACCATAAAAAAATGTTTAAAATATGATTTTGCTAATTTGATTGAGCAGAGATAACAAAAATGTTAAAATGTCACAAGGCTAATTGTCCTTACAGGTGCTCCCTCTCTACATAGAAAGAAATAACATTTTAATTCGATCATCTGGGGCAGTTTATTATGTCTATATAGTGGTCAACTAATATGTGATTCTTTTCATAGTTGAGAATGTCCTGACTTAAAATAATATTTTCTTATCTGATTGATTTTCTGTGTCCATAATAAGAGCTGTAGCTAGCTTAATTGGTACCCTAGTAGTTCAAACACTAGATCTTTGCTGCAGTTATTAACAACTAACTCATTCATTTAGGCAGCCACCATATCAGCCATGGCTGCTTTAATGAAAGCTGGTTCTGTACTTTTGCCTGATTGGCAACTCTTATGAGGTGCTGATTATATCCCGTAACTGCTTCCACTACAGTGGGCCACCATCTTTGCCCCACCATAGCTATACTCCTGCCCATAATTGTGCAACAACAGAAAGGCAGGTCATTTCAATTACAGACAGACATAAAAATAATTTTCACAAGTTTCATTAAAGGTTAATCCAAAATATTGCTTACAGTTACCTTTTGCTTAAGATTACAGAACTGCATCAATTTCAGAAATATAGCTTTTAAACTTAGAAGTACATTTTTTTTATTTATAAAATGCAGTGTGTTGAATTCAGATCAACATTTATAACATTTTAGAGGCAAATGAAATGCTTGCAGTAACATAATATTTATATCAGTATAGCTGCCTATTCAGGTCTTTTTCTTTCAGGACATCAGACTTTCATATTTACTAGTCATTACAGTTCAGTTGTAAAATGCATTATATTACTAAAATGGCAATAATATTCAAAGCTTTATTATTATAAGGTGTTTTCAAAGAAAATATAGTATATTCAAGCAGTTATGGTACATTGTGCTTTTCCTTTTTAGTCTAACATTAACCTACATTTTCACTTTTGTGATATGTTGTTTTAAAGGGACATGTAATTTAATCTGCTGGATTGAGATAAGCACTGTAGTTCTTAGGTTTATAGATTAGTACTAAGATAGCTGCCTTTGTGAGCCATTTTAAGCCTAGCCAATTATACCTTATGAGACTCAAACCTTGCACCTTGTGTTTGTAAGGCAAACACCTTAACCATTAGGCCACCCTCCCACCCTTTCTCTCTTCCCTTTTCCTGCAATATTCTTCTTCAGTATTCTGTTGTGTCTACTTGTATCTGGCTAATCAGTGACTTGATTTTAGTAGAGTTTGAACATATCAGTCTGGTTATACTTTAAATCATCAACTTTCCAGAATGTTGACTCGCGTAACAGTAACATGACAGCAGTGAAGGTTTAAAACAGCAAATTCCTGGAAGGGTGAAATTTGCCTCCGGGAAACTAATCACTTGGCCACCACTAACGACCACAACATCATAAACAAACCCACAGAAGTGGAACGCTTTGCCCCCCACCCCCCTACCTAAATATACCAACTCTGAGATTGCACTAACATGGCGAAAAGGACAAAGGTTGCCTTGGTGGCTAAGTGGTTAGTTTCCCAGAGGCAAAATTTGCCTTTCCATGAGTTCGCTGTTTAAACCTTCGCTGTTGTCGTCTCACTGTTAAGTGAGTCTACATTCTGGTAAGTCAATAATTTCAAGGGGAACCATCAGTCTGTCTTCAAAGTCTGTCTGACAGTCGTAAACCTTTAGTTGTTTTAGGTATTCCTCCCATTGCATGGTGAGGAATATGGCTAGAAATGCAGCAGTTTCTTGTATTTAAGACCTTATATGTTAATTTACTATGCTTTGTCTGATTCTTTTGAAAGATGGCTCCAGTCAAAGGACAGTACTGCTCATTTAATGGCAAGTTATGCAGGATGTAGTATGCACACTTAATGAAGTTACAGAGAAAAGGGACATGACACAAGTAGTTGAACCAACTGATCTAATTAAAACATGCTTATTAGCTAAACCAATGAAAATATAAGTTGATTGTCAGTATGTATATAGATTGCCTGTGATGTGTTCAGCTGTAGGCAGAATGATGTTTATAAACTCAAATAGTAGTCTTATTAAGAATAGTAAATATGCAGCCAAATTATTAAATTAATTAATGTTACTGCAAGCCCTAACAATATTAAAGTGCAAGGGTCATGCTAGAAGAAAAAGTCATGTTGCACAAGGTAATGGGTTAACAGAGACAGTTGTAGAATTGCTACATTTACAGATTTCAAAACTACAAATCCATTGCTTCCTGATTTATGAACTTCTTCAAATTCTTCGGCTGATAACATACAAGGAGCTGCAACAGTATGAAATAAACACACAAGTGGCACATTCACAATGGATGACAATATTCACAACACATGATTTATAGGCAAAGGAGTGGCAAAAGTCAGGTTCTTGAATTCCAGGGTATTGCACTGTGTGTCTGACTTGGTGGGCTTGGGGGGCATTTAGAGTGATTAATTAGCATTTACTTTGGTCTCTTAAGCAAGTTGTATTTGGGAAGGTGGATGTTTATGACAATTTGCCTTCCAGTGACATGGGAAAGATTTACTATTATAATTCATGCTACCTCTTTCTGTATCACCTCAGTGATGTTCCTAATTTTCTGCTTAACTCCCATCCCCAGTTCCATAGCATTTTCCTCAATTTTTAATAGAGGTGAAATGCAGACTCTATAATGAAATTCACTGACTTTCAATAACTTTGTTTTATCCTTTCTATTGTATTTTCATAATGACTGACAATTGCCAGCACATATTTCATAGCTTTACTTTCACAGCCTCCTGAAACTTAAAGGGAGTTTTCTAATCTTGGACTGAAGATAATAGGTGAAAGTTGCCGCAGTGAAAAACTTTTGCAAATAGTGCATAGTAGTCTCTCTCTTATCTGCAAGCAATGTATCTGTTTATCAGGGAAATTGATTTATGGTTCTCACCAAATAAATCTATGTTTTGGGAAAAAAAATCTGCAAGTGTCATTACCATCATTTGATTTTATATATATATATATATATATATATATATATATATATATATATATATATAAACACACACACACACACACATATATATATATATATATATATATATATATATATATATATATATATATATATATATATATATATATATATATATATATATATATATGTATTTACTTAAATTTATCTAATGCAGTTTTTATTGACACATTTTTATCTAAAGTTAATTTGATTGACAAGCATTTTTATCGACACTTAATTTTATCTAAAATGTTTACGACAGAGGAAATCCACCAAAAATAAATGTTCTTGCAGGGGGACAAGTCCATCTGCACCCTACACCCTCTTGCTTAATTAAATATACCAAACTCGTATTATTTTGGCTCTTAATGGACTAGTAGATCAGTCTGGCTTAAACAAAGGAATATTTTACTAACATGAAATTACCAGGCAGGCAAGAAGGACTTAATTACTTCAGTCCAAGATAAAGTAAGCAAAGGCGTAATGTCTGTAGCAGTCCTTGAATGCAGCCACAATTTTCCAAAATATCTGTATTTCTCAACTGTCCAGATTTTTGCAAAACATCCTGATTTTTGGTCTGTTCCTCATAAAACTTGTGGTTTCCCTGACAATTGTTGAGGATTAAAGTCATTAGAGGGTGGCCTAATGGTTAAGGTGTTTGCCTTACAAACAACAAGAGCAGGGTTTGGGTCTGAGAAGGGGATAGGCTAGCTTAAAAAAAATGCTGCAAGCAGCAGTTAGTTAAGTAATAAATCTATGAACCTATGAACCTAAATAATGACATACATTTCTATTTCAGACTTCATATCCTTCTGAAAATGCATACTAATATAATACATTTTATTCTAGTAACTATCATAGTTTACAAAATCAAACTTTTAAATTTGTCCCTGGTTTTGGGCCTTTGTCACCCCATTATTTCTGATTTGTCCAGATTTCTAGCATTTAGAGATGAGAGGTATGAAAACATCTTGCATAAAAACAATACTCCAGTGTGAATAAAGTGGATGCCTCAAAAGAAGCAACACAATTGGATGTTAAACTGCTAAAACTGTGAAATAAAACAGTAAATTATTTGCCTTTCTGTAGAAGCAGTTTTAATAAAAAGGAACAGAGATTCTTCTCAGTTGCCACACTAATTCCCACTTCACCACAGCAAAACATTTTCTCATTCACAGTAGCAAAAACAGTTCATTACCTGGCAAAACAGCCTCCACAAATAAAAGAAATTCTACTTTCTTTTTTTCTTTCCAGAGAATTCCAGGCAAAGCAAGGTCCCAATAACTTATGATGTTTTTATTTTCTTGAATAAAGCGTTGTAAAATTGGGGTCATAGTTCCATATTTCCTCCAGATCAAAAGGGTTTTACTCTCATGGTTACAAGGTTCCAATATCGCAATGTTCCTTTAAGAGCGCAGATTTTCAGAGCCAAGAATAAGCAGAATAAAATAACTCTTACTTCAGGTTGCATTAAACAATACAGCAGGACTTTTCTTTTGTAAAGTAACATAACAGAGGTTGCCTTATCAGAAGTTTAGTAGTCTATAATGCTAGTCTCATAGTTCTAAAAAATATGTGTTATCCTCAGAATATAACAGCAAAGTTTGAAACTCATTATTATACGTACTGTATCTCAAAAATGAGGGAATACACAGATACACAGTAATTTCATTATATATCTGGTTGTCATTGCTCTTACGTTTTTGTAGATCACAGGGCCACACATACAGTCGTTGGACATACAATGGTAATCCACATCAGGGAAACCCCTTAGCCTACGACAAATACCTCCCCACATGTTTACTTACCACACTCTATATTTAAATTTTGTGTAAATGAGCCTTACCTAACTTACTAGCTTAGTACCTCACATCAGGAAGTAACCATTTTATTTGAGAAAAATCTAGTAGCTAAAATACCTGCTGTTAGCTGCACAGCTCCTTGCCTCACCTTGGTATGCATTTTAGACCACTCATTAACTGGTTGTATATTCTTAACAGAATCTAGCTTTTATTTGGCAATTTCTGCCACCTTACCTGGTTCTGTATTTGGCTATGTTAACAACTGTTTCCTGATATATTATGGCAGTAATGTGCTCAGTAACTAATTAATGTATGACAAGTAATTTGTAACTGTTTACACTTTCAAACTTTTCTTTGAATGCTATATGATCTTTTCTTATCTTTAGAATTTATTTTACTAACTTCCTATGATCTGTCAATGTTTTTGATTTCTCGGTTTACAGATTATAAACTTGCTCTATTTACTGACCTCTCCTTTTGTTTAGTTGTAGTATTGTTTTATTTTATAATTTGTTTTCCTGCAATCTTAAAGTGGTTGAAGATAAAGGTTAGGGCTAGGAAGCACACATTTGTGTTGCATTCTTTGACTACAAATAAATTAGCTGTCTCTAAATTTTGGAAAGAATATGACAAATATTATTTTAAATTTAAGAAAAGAGACCAGAGCAAGGTTTAACAGATAAGACTGCTCTATGACTATTTACGATTTTCCTTGCCCAACTGAGCTGGTCCCTTTAGTTTTTTTAACTAACTGCCTGCTGATTTTCTTACCCCTTATGTAAGTTTGCCACTACCTTGCTTCAGGCATATCCTTCCTCCAGGAGGGCAACATAGGTCACTGTTGCTATTCTGCATTGCCATTAATCCATTAAGCTGTTTACTTAGCTTAGACCATGGCTACAATTTGGGTCCTAGAAAACAACAAAGTCTAATGACTTCTCATCTTCTCTTTGTCGATGATTTAAAACTGTATAGCTCATCAGATGAGGAACTAAAAGCACAGCTGCAGGTTGTCAAAACTTTTTCAGATGATATTGGAATGTCATTTGGTCTTGATAAATGTGCAAAAGCAACCTTTAAAAAGGAAAACTGCAGCACTAGGAAAACATCAGTTTGGGACAAGAATGTGATATAAAAGAACTTGAGCAAGTGGGAATGTATAAATACTTGGGAACTGATGAAGGATCAGCAATAAAACATGAACAAATGTGAATAAAGATCAGTAAGGAGTACTTTAGAAGACTAAAATTAATCATGAAAACAGCATTGACATCTAGGAACAAGATCCAAGCCATAAATCAGTTTGCTCTTCCTGTCCTAACTTACAGTTTTGGAGTGAATGACTGGCCTCAAAAAGTATTGGATAGACTGGATATTAAAACAAGAAGGATGCTTCATACTTACTAAATGATTTATAAAAATGAGTGCATACCAAGATTATGTATTCCCCCTTCCAAAGGAGGGATGGGCCTCCTTGAAATTGATTACATGTATAGAGCTGCAATCGTGGGACTCCACACATATTTACTGACATCATAAGATCCAAATGTAATGAAAGTTTTGAAACACAAGGAGAATAAATCTAAGATGACATCTCTGCTTAATTTAGCAGAAGCATATTGACGTCAAGCAGGAATGGAAATCAAACCAGAAGTAAATAAAAAACAGGCAGCAACTGAATGTGGCAAAAAACAAAAGAAAGAATATAAGGTGAAGGACCAGACGAGAAGGCAAGAAATGTGGAAAAAACATAAATATAGTTGTAAGTATAGAAAACGTCTGGAAGAGCCTCATGTTGATCAAGAAAAAATGCAGGAATGGTTAAGGAGAGGTGAATTCAAATCAAGAAATGAAAGGTTAATATTGGAAGACCAAGATAGTGGGCTACGTACACATTGGTTTACAAAGTCCATTGAACATGTGGGAGAAACAGACATATGTAGTTTTTGTAAAACCGAATTGGAAACAGTCACACACCTTGTTACTGGTTGTGATGCACTAATGGCAGAGGGACTGTATACTGAAAGGCATAATAATGTGGCAAGATTGTTACACTGGATATTGTGCAAACATTATGGTATCGAAGTGGTTGAAAAACACTGGAAACATGAGCCAAAAAGAATCATAGAAAATTATGAAGTTTATACTACATGGGATCACCCAATACCAACAGTTCAAAAGATAGATGCTAGAAAACCAGATATAGTGGTCCAAGAAAAGAAGACAAAAGTAGCACGGATCATTGAAATTGCCACACCTAGTGACTACAGTGTTTTGTGTACAGAGACACACAAAGTCATAAAATACCTTGACTTGCATGCAGAAATGAGAGCCATGTGGAAGAAAGATATCCAGACAGTTCCAATAGTAATAGGAGCAACTGGTCTTATAAAAAATAATTTACAATCGTATTTAGATATGTTACCAATTCATGTAACACCATACGAATATCAGAAGGAGTCATTACTGGGCACATTGTGGGTGCTGCGAAGAGCACTTTTGGTTGACATCAAAGAATGAAACAATACCAATTTCATGAACTTTAATCGTACTTTGACTTAGGAACGGGGTCCATTCCCATCATGGTATTAGGAACCCAAAAAACTTGGAGGAATTAAAAACATCAAATTTGGGGTAAATTTGTAGATGCCCATCCACTCATCTAAGTTATGCTTAAAGGAGGGTGAGTCATTTTACTTAACATGCAGGGGAAGTTTATTCCATAGGCCTGGGAAGCATTGTGTTATAAACCTGCCCCTCCACCATGTTTATAATTATGTTGGTGAAGATTTATATTCCTGGTTCTACTATTGGTGGACATATCTGACGTGTGCAAAATAGGAGGTCCAAGACAACTGGCTCTCTACTGCTGCAGTAACTGAGACAGAGATCTTCCATTCAAAAGTTTTGGCTCTCTGCTTGGAGGTCTGAGAAGTAATTATCACAAAGGAAATGTTCCAGGACCAAACCCTGTGGGATACTGCTGCTTCCTTGTATACCTTCTGATGAGGCACGTACAACTCACACTGTATGGGTTCTGTCTTTCATCAAGTTTGTTATCATTCTTAACATATATGGGACAATTTTTCAAGCATTTACCTTTTGTATGATGCCTGAATGGGGAATGTTGACAAAGGCCTTGGCCAGGTCAAGATATACTTTTATTTATTTATTTTACATTTGTTTGCCAGGAAAGTCCGACTGGACAAAATGTCCTTTTTCAGAAGAGGCCCAGGAGAAAAGCTCCAAATTTATAAATAACAGTACAATACATATACAACATACAGATACAAATGTTGATTCAATCTTAGATACAAGCACAAAATGAAAAATATGTTATACATGTCACTAATGCAACCATACAGTCTAGGCAGGAATAAAAAGAATAGCATTCCTGTGATTGAAGATAGAAAAACAAGCAAGTGAAGTATATATATGCTTAGTAGGGTATACTATTCAAATACAAAAATAACTGGTTGTGTTCTTTTAGCTGCCTTAAGACATCTATTTCCTAACCAGGGTTTGTGCAAGAGCAGGTCCAGGATTCAGATAGGAATGATTTGAGAACTTTTTTAAAGTTGGAAGTGTTAGTAGTTGTTCTGATATTTAATGGCAGAGAATTCCATCTTTTGGCTAGGCAGTTTGAGTAATGTGAAACTCCAACTGCTTTGTTAGGCTTGAATATATTTAAGCAGGATTTGTTAATGGAAAGCAATACCTTGTTATTGGAGTAGTGTATTAGTAGATTTTGAAGTACTGGTGTTTTTTGTGGCTGATTTAGTATTTGATGGGTGAAGGTGAATTGATTAAAAGCAATTAGATTTGGTAGTTCAAGCCAAGATAGTTGTTTTAAACCAAACAATGATGGGATATGAAATTTGTTTCTGCAGCAAACTTAGCAATTTTATCATAGCAAGTTTCAAGTTTTGCTAAGTCAGATTTCTTAATATCTGTGAGAATTTGTGAGGCATATAGTAGTGCAGAAATTAGACTGGTTCTTGCTTTAGTGGCTTTCGAAGATTTGTTTAGAAAGTGCCGATTTCTGTACAGGGTTCCTATTTTTTGTGATTTTTTTTTTAATTGTCAGGGATATATGTATGTTGAATTTCATATTATGGTCAATGACCACTCCAAGTAATTTTGTTTGGGAAACTGGAGAAACAATTGTATGGTTTGATGATATATTAAATTGTGGGTGGGGGTCTACAGGTCAAGTTGGATAGAAGAGCATGAATTTTGTTAGGATTTAGTATAAGTTGTGCATTGTTTAGCCAGAATTCCACTATATTGAATGATTGCTGGGTGATTTTTGGAGTTTTTGTAGTGTCGGGGTGGCACAAATCAGGGTGGAATCATCCGCATATTGAACTAGGGAGGCAAGTGGGGTGGCAGTATGAAGACTGTTAGTAAAGATAATAAAAAGGACAGGACCCAGAGTAGATCACTGTAGTACTCCCAAGCTTACAGGCAGTAGTGAAGAGTGATTTTGTGGCCATTTTACAGCTTGCTGGTGACCAGTTAGCTATCGCTGGAACAAAGTAATTGTAGAATGGTTAACTTTAAGTTCCAAGAGTGTAGTTAAGAGTTTAGAATGAGAGACAGTATAAAAAGCTTTGGACAGATCAAGAAAGATGGAGAAAACTAAATTGCCTTCATTGTGATGGTGGGTAATAATGTCAGTAAAGTTAACAAGGGCAGTGGTCGTGCTATGATTAGAATGGAAATTATGTTGAGTGTTAGACAGAAGATTGTTGGTTATTAGATAGTTTAAGGTTTGTGAGTGGATGCAGTATTTTTGATAATGGTGATAGTATAGCTAATTCTGTTAAGTTTTCACCTTTATGTAGAGGGATGATATATGATACTTTCCATATTTTTGGGACCTAAACTTGATCAGGTTTCCACCCTCAACCTTCTTTGTATAACAATTACTGATAAGCTCATGTTTGATATTCTTATAAGTAAAGCCTTAAAGAAAACTCACCAAAGTCTTAAGCCATTTCTCACTGGCCTAAGTCATAAATCTACTACATTTGCATACATCCTGCCAGCACTCCTGTATGCTGCTTTTAGTCTCATTAATTTACAAAGCAACCTCCTAGGAAAATTTGAACAATGCCACAATTCAATTGCCAAATCCACTGCTAATTTGCCTAACACTAACAGCCACCACTGTCTTGCAGTCTTAAAAATAAACTGGATGGAATTCTCAAACTATCTTTGATTGAACTCAGGTAGAGTGCCTGCTTGAATTATATTATAAGAGGTGGTAACAAGGATCCAGTTCAAGATTGATGTATACTCTTACTGTCCTTGGAATGTTTGGTTGGAGTTGTGATGAGTTTTGAGAAAATATATAGACTGAGAGTATAGCTGATAGGTGTATGTACTGCAGCAGAGAGTTTTTAGTTTAATGTTTTTGATAGCCAAGACAGAATGGCTTCAAGTTCAGAGTGTTTATTGTTTGGATGGGTATATAAATATACAATGCATATTGTTTTGTTTAGATTTAGTAGAGGTTGAGTGATTAGTATTTTAGCATTGTTACATTTAGGGATGATATTTGGGCAGAGGTGAAACTGGAGATTGTTTTATGCATTGTTGCTACACCTCTTGTCCTACTGCTTTCCTGATCTAGTCTAAACATACTATAACCAGAAGGCAGGAGTTTCTCATTGGCCATATTTGGTTTGAGCCATGTTTCTGTGAGAATGAGAGCATCTGGGGAGTGAATGGAGATCTGAGCATGCAGTTCAGCTATTTTGTTGCAGAGGCTTTGACTATGTAGGTTAAATAGTTTTAAGAAATTGTTTTTAGTGGGTCTTTGTACATTTTGGCTGTATGAATAAGTAAGTTCTTGAGAGGAAATAGTTGGAACAACTTTTGGACCTTGATTTGAGTGGACATTTCAACATTTTGTTAATATATTTTGCAAGGATAGAATAGTTACAGAGAAGCGTAAACTGAGATTGTTGAGGGCATTTTGAGTATATTCTAAAACTTTTTGATTTTAGTGATAGATAATTTGGTTTTAAGAAACAAGTAGGTCTAGTATGAGTGTTCAGGAGTGATGAGGGGATGGTCAACGTGAAGAGTGTGAAGGAAGGTAATCGATGGTTGAATGGTAAGTGGTGCGGTGAGAAAGCATCATTAAGACTGATGAAGGTAGGAATGTTAAAAGTGTGGTGTGGGAGAATGTATAGCTGTGGAGTATAGTGTACATGCTTAAAATACACTAAGGTGATATGGATTAGAGTTATTACAAGAAAGACATCCTTCTGGAGGGGTAGGGGTAGCTTAGACAGAAGGAGGGAAGGATAGAGCATGTCTTGTAATGTAAGGATTAACTAGAGATAGAAATATAGAGAAGAATTTAATGCTCTAAAGGAAAATTATTTGTGGTATTATGAGTTGATTAACTAGTTGGAAGGGTTAATAGTGATAACATGTGGGTTCCCAGCTTTTGGGTTTTTTGGGTATAATAAAAGTTGTTGGAGTTACTCTAAGTATGAGGTTATAGTTTCTGTAATACAATGGGAAATAGATAGGAGAAGGTAGACTTGCTAGAATATGTAAGCATGTAAAAAGCAGAAACCTGATCTCACCACGATATATTCAGTTGACAAGTAGAAATGCAGATATTATTCCAAAATACAATCAGCAGCCGTAGTAAAAGTATAAAACTCTTCTTTAATATAGATACAATGGGTGAAGGTAAGCGCTTTCGCGTGGTCACAGCCACGCTTCTTCAGACAATGAAAACCCTACACAAAAATGTTTAAATAGTGCATTGTTTGAAAGCCAAACCCTGTGTAATTAAGTACTTCAATCATTATTTAAAGCGGCATTGCCATCAAACAATTGTAGGCATTACGTTCATTATGAGTAGCTATAAGGTCTAAAACATATAGCTAATACAATACTCAAAGTGCAGCCTATGAACAAAAATGTTTAACATTCATATGATTAATAAGTTTAGTACATTTCTTAGGTAGTTCTATATCTAAATAGGGAAACAAACAAACAAACAAGCAAATAAGTCCCTGCTAGTCTAAACTCTAGCGAGTATTTCATAATGAGAAAATTTTTTATGCAGTTACTGTCGTAACTAAAATCACAGTTCATTAGACAGGAAGTAGTTATGGGCTTCTGTAATACATTTAAACAAAAAGAAGAAACTTTTCTGAACTTTTCCTATCTAAGGAAGCAGCATAAATGCACAATTGTTATAGGCAATACTTGCGTTTTTTAAAAAGACATAGTAAAATCAGTTAATTTTATAAAAGTAAGCTAGACCTTACTGTAGAAACACAAATAAATCTAGTAAAGGACTACTTTATAAAAACCAAATATCATAGCACATTTTAAATATGGGTAAAGACAAAAATAGAAAATATATATCCTCATAGATAAAAGTGCAAATCAAAATCATCTAAGATGTGCTAGTACCTTAAAATATAAGCGCATCCAATAAGCTGCGGTAACTTTATAAGATGAAAAACTTACATGAGTAGTAAGACAGCGAAGCTGACTGTTACGTGTTAGAATAAAGGCCGTAGATGTAATGTTAAAAGAGCATAAGTTACCAGTAATACGTGTATATGGAAATTAAGGCATGAACAACAAAGAATATATGTGTATGAATGAACCAAAATATGTAAATAAATATGTAAATAAATATGTATATGCAGTTATATGCCTATATTGATACCTATAGTTAATACAATAAAAATTATATTAATTTGTTATATCTCTTTAAATAAAGCCAAAAGCCACAGAGTTTAAAATTTGTGATAATGTTGTTTCTAGAAGGGTTTTTACTATAACATAAGATGAAGACCTATAGAAACATTTAGATCTTATAGATCATATGTGAAAGAGTAATCAGATCCTTTTATTACTCTAATATCATACACTATTAGAATCTATATATCTATAAGCTACAAAGGTTATTCTTAAAAATTTTTTCTAAAAAAGTCAATTTGTTTAAGAGAGTTATGAGAAAATAAATAACAAATACTAAATTAAATGAGCAATTGTGTTATGAATCACAGTTTTAAAGAGAATATGCATTTCTTTATAATACAAATAAATATGTAGAAGATTTTATAATAAAATGTATCGTTGACAATAATGATATTAATAATACAACAAAGAACTAGATACTTCTTATGTCTTGAAATTAAAGAAATATAATATTTTATTTTAAATTGATTTGGTTTGAAACATATATGAATATATAAGAATATATGTATATGAATATATAAAAATATTAATTCAACTATAGATGCTAATTACCCATGAAATGTAAAATATAAATAGTGAGTAAAAATATAGTGATAATAAAGTAATGTTATAATCAGAATACTAAATTATATACCATGTAACAAAGTTTAAAATTATATTTTAAAACTATAGAACATACGTCAGAATATGGTCATAGTGTTTAACGCTTTCTATTCTTTAAAATAGGTTTGATGGAAACTGAAGTGTTCAGACCGGGGTAACTATGAGCATTGAATTTTAGAATCCACTTTAATTCTGCCAGGGCTAGATTGTTAATATTATCGCCACCTCTAGGATTCAAAGTTACTTTTTCAAGTACGCTGAATAAAAAAGTGTGTTCTTTGAATTTTACTATATGTTGAGCTAGTGCATTCGTATCTGTTTCTCTCTTTATCTCGTACAAATGGTCATAGATGCGATCAGTTAATCTTCTTTTAGTCAATCCTATATAAAATGCTGTGCATTCTGTACAAGTTGCTAAATATACCAGGTTTTTAGTCTGACATGTAGCTGAAACATTAACATAATGAGTAAAACCTAGTGTAGGATGAATAAAAGTCAAGTCAGAACAAATGAATTTGCACCTAGTACAAGTACCACATGGAACAGTCCCCATATTTGGGGTAGATTTCTTAACATTTGATACATAATCTTTGCATAAAATTTGTTTTAAATTAGAACAGTTCTTGTACAAAAAAGAGGGATAATTGCCCACTAGGTTAGTTACTAAAGTGTCAGTCTGCAATATGTTCCAATTGTTTCGTATAATGTTTTCCAAACACTTCACATCACTGGTATATTTTATAATGTATGGTATTCTTATATTATCATTGACTTTTTTATATATAAAAGAAAAAGGTTTCTTAATCATATGTGATGTAGAGTCTAAGGGATGTATAACATTGTTTTTAGTGGAATTAACAAGCTCAATATCATAGCCTCTATCCAAAAAGAATTGCTCTAATAGGTCAGCTTCTTTTTCCAAAGTTACATTATCTTGACAAAGTCTGGTTAATCTAGTGAACTGGCTCTTAACTATTCCTGGGAACATATGCCTAGGGTGCATACTGCTGAAATGAAGTAATGTGTTAGTCCATGTTGGTTTTCTAAAGATGGAAGATGTAATTTTTCCATATTCGTTAAGTGTTAGAGAGACATCCAAAAATTCTACTTGTTTCATAGAAGCTTCCACTGTAAATTTCAGATAAGTGGTGGTGGTTTCTAAATGATGTAGGAAATGTGTGAATTCCTCTAGGGTACCCTGCCATATTAAAAGAACATCGTCTACAAAACGTTTGTAGAACTTGATTTTATCAAAGGCAGGATTAGTAAACAGATGTTCCTTTTCCCAATTCAAAACTACTAAATTTGCATACGTATTTGCGCATGGGGTGCCCATAGCTATACCCCATGTCTGCAAATACGTAATGCCATCAAACATGAAGATGTTATTATTGAGCACTAAATCCAGTAGTTGACAAATTAGAATAACTTTCTCAGTCGAGAAGTTGGTATCTCTAACAAGTAATTCTCTGATTGCTTCCAAACCCAAATCATTGGGGATGGATGTAAAAAGATTTTTTACATCAAGAGTTATCAGCATATACTCATCAGTCCTAACATTCAGTGCTACATCCTTAAGGCTGTTTAGCAAATCATAAGTATCTTTTAGTAGAGATGGAACTGCATCTACTACAGGCCTGAGGAATTTTTCGAGGGCAGTAGAAATAGTGGCGGTTACCCAGTTACAGCCTGAAACTATAGGCCTAAGGGGTATAGGATTTACATGTTTATGAATCTTAGGCAAGCCTTTTATTGTGGGAGTAGTGGGAAACTCAATGTACAGATATTTATACTCTTCTGGAGTGATTTGTCGGCACATAAGAAGGTCATGTAAAGTTGCATGTACATTAGCTATTATAGAGCAAACTTTTTTCTGAGAAATAATGGAATAAGTTTCTCGATCAGATAGCATATTTAACATCAACGTAATATAATCCACAGTATTCATAACTATGATTCCACCACCTTTGTCAGCAGGTCTAAAAGTGATATCAGAGAGCTGCTTGAATTTTCCCAAGGATGTCATTTCACTAGATGTTAAATTTACATAGGCTATTCTTTTCTTTTTAGTAGAGAAAAGTTTATAAAAATCTCTCTCACAAGCTTTTAAGAAACAGTCTAAGCTAAAAGGAAGCGGAGGTGAAAAATTACTTTTTTGTCTTGGAATCATTGAGTCAAGGTGTAAAGGTTCATTACTTTGTATTGCTGTGGTATTCTTAAAAAACATTTTCAAAGCTATACTTCTACAGAAAATGCGTAGCTCACATAACACTTCAGCCAAGTTACTACATTGTGCTGGTATAAAGTTTAAGCCCTTGTTAATCAGGCTAACATCAGATAAGCACAAGTCATAATTAGATAAATTGACAAATATATGTCACATCCTTTGTCTTCGTGTCGTTCCATAACTCTCCTCGGATACTTTCCTTTTTCTTGGCCCTCTGCTTTGAGAGCGTCCTCTCCCTTGGTATTGCAGTTTTATGGGATAAGGTAAAAAACGACTTGCTTCTTGAACAACTTTAGGTTTCGCACCTAATCGATTGTCATTGTGTGTATTAACAAAAGCTAATTGGTTAGGAGGTGGTGTAGCAGAATAAGCAGTTAGTCTAGGAAAATCCGTTTCACTAGATTGAACAGCAGTATTGTCAGTTGTGGACAGAGTAGGCAAACCTAAACCTCCAACAGATGAAGAAGCAACATCATGATGTATGACATCATCAATAGTGTGTATCGGGGAAGCTGGCCTTTGCGCTCGAGTTTGTGTATTGTTATGCCTGGGCCAAACAAAAATCTGACCTGTTTGGAAGTCATTAAAGTCCCTCTGTAACTTTTTCAATTTTATCTGTTTCAGTTTCTCACTAAAAGAATTTACTTGTGAGAAAATGGTTTGCAGTCTATTCCTAGCATAATCTGATTTAAACTTATCACTCAAATTTTTATATATTGTATCTATTTCAGTGCGTAGCTTAGTCTCAAGTGGTAAAAAATATTCATTTAAAAGTGACATGTACCTGAAACCTTGTTCAATATTTAAGTCCTGCCACTTTTTCAGAAGCACCGGATGATTGGTTCCATATGACGGCATACAAAAAACGCGCATTCCTCGGGGTACAATGCGATGGTGTATAGAGGCTTCAAGGTGTTGCCTTTGCCAGGCATACCTTTGCAGCAAGTACAACTTGTCTTCAAAGTCTTTCACAGTCTGGTTGAAATCTGCAAGATTTTCTTCAGGTAAAATAGGTATAGAAGCATTAAGCGACCCACCTAATTCCAAAGCCAATAAATTTAGTAGAGATTGAGTGATTAGTATTTTAGCATTGTTACATTTAGGGATGATATTTGGGCAGAGGTGAAACTGGAGATTGTTTTATGCATTGTTGCTACACCTCTTGTCCTACTGCTTTCCTGATCTAGTCTAAACATACTATAACCAGAAGGCAGGAGTTTCTCATTGGCCATATTTGGTTTGAGCCATGTTTCTGTGAGAATGAGAGCATCTGGGGAGTGAATGGAGATCTGAGCATGCAGTTCAGCTATTTTGTTGCAGAGGCTTTGACTATGTAGGTTAAATAGTTTTAAGAAATTGTTTTTAGTGGGTCTTTGTACATTTTGGCTGTATGAATAAGTAAGTTCTTGAGAGGAAATAGTTGGAACAACTTTTGGACCTTGATTTGAGTGGACATTTCAACATTTTGTTAATATATTTTGCAAGGCTAGAATAGTTACAGAGAAGCGTAAACTGAGATTTTTGAGGGCATTTTGAGTATATTCTAAAACTTTTTGATTTTAGTGATAGATAATTTGGTTTTAAGAAACAAGTAGGTCTAGTATGAGTGTTCAGGAGTGATGAGGGGATGGTCAACGTGAAGAGTGTGAAGGAAGGTAATCGATGGTTGAATGGTAAGTGGTACGGTGAGAAAGCATCATTAAGACTGATGAAGGTAGGAATGTTAAAAGTGTGGTGTGGGAGAATGTATAGCTGTGGAGTATGGTGTACATGCTTAAAATACACTAAGGTGATATGGATTAGAGTTATTACAAGAAAGACATCCTTCTGGAGGGGTAGGGGTAGCTTAGACAGAAGGAGGGAAGGATAGAGCATGTCTTGTAATGTAAGGATTAACTAGAGATAGAAATATAGAGAAGAATTTAATGCTCTAAAGGAAAATTATTTGTGGTATTATGAGTTGATTAACTAGTTGGAAGGGTTAATAGTGATAACATGTAGGTTCCCAGCTTTGGGTTTTTTTGGGTATAATAAAATTTGTTGGAGTTACTCTAAGTATGAGGTTATAGTTTCTGTAATACAATGGGAAATAGATAGGAGAAGGTAGACTTGCTAGAATATGTAAGCATGGTATGGTATAGTTTCCTATGGTAGAGACAGGCAAAGTATTATGATTGACTCAGAAGTATGGAAAGATACTATGTGATTGGATAGTGGCAAATTGTGAAAAGAATACATGCAGAATAAGAAGGGATGCATAGGAAATATGAGTAAGGTAAGGTAGAAGAGCAAAACCAAGCATAGCAAGATTGAATGAAGTAGTGTAGTCACTACTTTAAGTGTCCAGAAAAAAATCTATTCAGTTTAGAAGACTAATAATTTACGTTTTTTTTTCTATTGTTATATGGTTGATTTTATGTGGTGATCAGCAGGATGGTTTGCAATTAAATATTGTTTACCCATGTTGTATAGAATGATTAAAAAGGATAAAAGTGGAAAACGTATTCCTGCCCACCCAACTATAAAGGTTAACTTTAAAACCAGTAAGAGTACTACTTTGTTTGACATGTAAAAGAAGACTGCTCAACAGATATGGGACTTATTGGTTTAGGTGCCTAGCCTGCCAGGGAATATAATATATTTGTTGATTTAGTTTCAGATAACTGATATTAGTATTTGAGGGTCAGTTCTGTGGCAGGGTCTTTCATGGCTCAAAAAACAAGTTTAAGATCACCACAAATAAGTACGTATGAGACTGGACTCAAGGAGAAGGTTGGCAGTCTAGCTAGGTAACTAGAGGACGTCAGAGCTGTGGTGTTTTTTAGTTAAGACTCTGAGCGGCCATGCAAGATAAAGATTATTCCTTGAAAGTTACATGGCAAAAGGAGCCTTATAGTCAATGGTGGTCTTATTGATGGATAAGCAAAAGGGAACAAAGTCTTCTTTTTCTCTGGAGGAAATGTCTTTAGAAAAAGTTTGGCCAGATAGAAGGATTTCTGAAATATCATGGAGACTTGATGGTCAAATGATACTGAGGCATAAACATTGATGCTCAAGTCAACATTACCTCAAAGAGATTGATCAAGGTACCAGATGTACCTCTTAACTCATTACATCTGATTGATGCCTCTAGGTGCAACTGCAGTTAACTCCTACTGATGCCTCTGGGTATCAAATATTGCATGTTCATATTTGCATCAATAATTCCAAAACCACACTATGTACAAAGTTTTAAAAGATTTCAACTTAAAGCTTACACAATGTCAAACTCAACTGCATTAATATGTCACCTATGTTTAGTGCAGGTAAATAGATATTAACTGTTGTTTTTATTATATTAATTTATATAGATATAATTATCACATTTTCTTAAATATCTCAACAACCAAGTAACACAGACATAACTCCTTACCCTCATATGGAAGCTCTCAGCTAGATGAATAAAATGCTGCTGACATTATATGTGTAACTTGAGTGATTGCTGAGGTATTGTAAATTGTTTACAAAATGTTACAAATGCAATAGCTGTGTTTACTGTGACTTACGAAATTCAATTTAAGACCTAGAACCTAAAAATATAACCACTATAAAAATAGTTTGCACTGAAGAGTTTGCCATTTATACTTCTTTCACAACCCCTATGGTTCCAGAAATATGAACATTTGTTTGAAATGTGATGATGTAATTTGATTCTGTTAAAAGGCTTAGGCTCTTCCCATTGGAAGTTACAGTGCAAACTTCCTGAGCTCCACTGGAGTGAATGAGTTAACTATTTTGTAAAAGTCTACACAAAATCTAACATCAGCATATGCCCACCTACCTCTCAGATACCTATCACTTCCAGATCAGTAGATCAGTGTGCATATTGAACCTAGTCAGCCACTGTAGCCAGATAGCAAGTGCATATAAGTTACTGACCAAATGCAAAATCAGTGCCATTTTGTATAGTCAGCCAGAGTGAGTTTAGGCATGAATGGAGATGCACATGTGAGAGTGTTTGAGGTAA
The DNA here is from genome assembly GCF_019279795.1 of Protopterus annectens. Lineage (NCBI taxonomy): Eukaryota > Metazoa > Chordata > Ceratodontiformes > Protopteridae > Protopterus > Protopterus annectens. The sequence goes on from NC_056728.1 coordinate 331,786,315, forward strand.
TAAGTCAGTTAGTAAGCGTATGAAGTCCGAAGTATATGCTCCAGTTACAATTCCTGAAGTGTTCATGTACAATAAATGACTTGAATGCATACCCAGCCTCAGTGTCTCTTGTGAATACATGAGACATGCAGCAACATCCTCTTACATTATTCCCACATCTTGTCTTTCTGTCTCACTGTCTGTTACACATACTCCCCTTTAGCCTCCACATTGCCTGGCTCCTTGTACAACACCTCATACAATCATATAAAGACTTGCCTTATTTCTTACCTTTAAAATTGTCTTGCCCTAGGTATCATTGCCTCCGTCTCTCTTCCTTTTGCTCCTTCACCCTCCCAGTAAGCTGCCACTTTTGCACCCCCCCCACCTCACATCCACATGCCCTCTTGTCATCCTCTGCCTGCAGTTTCATATAGGTGCTTCACATCTATCTGAATTTAACTCTTTCATTTGCCACATGTGGATAATTTTCACATGTGTTTCCTTGCCTTTCCTTAATCTGCATTTGTAAGCTTGTCAGTCTTCTCACCATTATGTCTACATTTCAATTTCTTCTGCTTTGTGATACTTCCATCTGTCACATCAACTTACCATGCCATTTCAATATATCTCATCCACTCCCAAATGTCTTCCTCCACCTATTTACCTGTAGCATATTCTAACCATATTCTGCAACAACTATCCCCACTCTCTGATTTTACACATCCAAGTGTGAAACCTCCATATCTGTTCTTATAAAATCAGCTTCTAATCCCTCATTCCATATTCATGAGATCATCCAAATAGCTTTCTTTTCCTTCCACTTCCTGTGTTTATTACCAATACCCTATCTGCCCAAATAAATTGAAATGACTGGCCTGGCAACACTAACTCCTGGAGAAAGTGTTATCCTTCCTGTATTTCGCACTCTGAGCATTTACTAACCAGGTGATCTTCATCCCCTCTGTAGCTCCTTCTACCACTTTTTTTCCTTTTTCCTTTTTCACCATGCACCTGACCATCAGCTTCCACCAACGTCTCTCTTCACTCAGCAAGTTTAGCAGACCTGCCTTAGCCTCCTCAGGTTCAACCCAACCCACACCCTTGGCCAGTGAGGTGATCAAGAATGATGGCGTATCATCACACTGTTGCCATGGAGTTACAAGCTCTGGTTCTTATATTACATTAACATGTCTGCTCTGCACATCCTGTCTAGAACCTGGAAGGGTTATATGATGAGACATCTCATCCTTATATGAACCACATAGTGACCGTGTCACTCATTATTCCCCTCTTGCCCTCCCTTTCAGTAGTGCAAATTTCTTTCCCCACTGCCTACTACCTTACCGATTTTGTCCATGACCCTCTCCTTGTCATTAATGCTTGTCTCTTTCCTCTCACTTTGGCACAATCTCCTGCTATGATTTCTAATAACTAACCTCCATCTTTCACATTTCTCTCCTCCTGGTCTTTGGCTCTTGTATCATAATAATCTTCACCTTTCTTTTTTTCCAATCTATGATTCTGTTTCTCTTTAAAAGATTCTCCTGTTCTCACACATTCCATACAACCAGCTTAATCTTTCTTCTCACCTTCATTCCATGCCTCTTCCTCCATGAGCACCTTCCAGCTTTATAATCACCCTAGGAGCTAGGCCACTGGCCCTTTTTTGTAGCACCCTCCTTTACTCCCACCCCTGCCCCAGTGCAGGCTATGCTGAGCTAACCCCTGTTTTTCCAGCCAGTCTTTTCATTTTCCTTCATAGTCTGTCACATCCCATCTACCCCACTCTATACATTCACCTCCTATATTGTGACTAAATTTGCAACTTCTTATATTGTTTATAAAACTCCTTGCTTGAATACCAACACTCCAGATCAGTTCATACACATATATTTAGCATCTTTCTCCCTTCTGTCTCCTCACATTTACTTCTGCTATCCTCCCTTGACATAATTTACTGGTGTCTTTCCATTAACCTTTCATGAACTTACTATATCTTAGCTAAGTCTATTATTTATTCAGACAATTTTTTTTTATCACATAAAAGATCATGTCAAACCCACACTCAGTAATTAAGCAAAATTATAGTTACTCTAGTCACCTCAGAGACAGTGTTTCCTAACTGCCAAATAGAGTGTCGGCAATATTCTTTCTATTCCTAACTCTGGAAGATATTCTTTTGCTGACTCACTTACCCTGCAACAATAAAGCTCCATTTCCTCTTTAAACACCATAGCACAAACATTTTATGTTGTGACCAAAACAGTTGTTTATCATCCTACATTAAAATTCCTTTTGAGCATAATGATATATTTCTTACTTTGGTAATAAGAAGAAAGATAAACCTGTTCCCACTATAATCCATCTTATATAAGATCTCTAATACTTATAAGAAATAAACAATCAGTCAGTTCTTGCATGTTCACACTTGAGTATTGCAATACAATTATGCAAATTTATATTTCTAACTCGTGTTTTTTTATTATTTTTTATTATTTTTTATTACACCACGAGTAGTATAATTTGTCAATAATATTGCCATTACCAGAAAATAGCTGAATTGCATAGCAAACAATAAGTTTCTTATTCCAAAACTCCTTAACTAAAAAGCAAAGCCCAGATTAATCCCTTCAATCAACCACTTTGATGTATTTATCCAGGTTTTCCAATACATGCGGTCTCTTTCACCAACAAAAGTTGCTGTCATCCGATAACAACAACAAATTTTGCATATCACATTGGTAGCAGCTTGATGGGTATTTTTTCTCTCTCCCCCAAACCAACTGCATGTATGTTTGTCTTTCAGTGATTATTAACCTGTGAAAAGTCAAGCAGTGGTTATGGCCCTTTACCTTTTTGTACAAAAATTCTTCATTTTTATAAGGAGATCATTTTACTTTTACAAAAACAAGTAATCCTTGCCTCTTCTGCTCCCTGGAGTAAAATTATATGCAAATATACAATATTCAAAACTTCTTCTTCCCTCATCAACACACTTAGATTTTTCCCTATCCACCCATATACAGATTTCCGAATTACTTCTCCATCAGATAGGGACATATATCAATTATGCTGCAACAGTTTCAGAGCTCCATATTTCAGTCTTGTTTATTGGTGAAAATGCTTATACCCCACTCAGGAAATGGGTACAATGAATCCCTGCATTTTAGTATATATTGACCTTAAATAATAACCAAAAGTTCGTATCCAACGGTGTAAATCCCCCTCTGTTCAGAAACCAAACAGTAAAGAACAAGCCAAATATAAAGGCAGAGAGGTAACCAAGGCTTCTCAATAATCCATTCATAAAGTGCCTGTATCTGCAACTGGGATGTTTTCCAAGAACCAAGCTCAGATGTAAAAGCAAAAGAATTTATTTAATAAAATTGTTGTCAGTAAGCGCTTTCACATTAGGTTGAAATTTATTTTATTAGGGGGTAGGTTGAAATTTATTTTTATGCGTTTAATTGTGTAAGTTCACTGGGGTATAGGAGAAAATGTGATTGTTGATCATTTCATTAAGTGAGTCATATATATTTTAAAAACATGTTATTTAAAAATGCTATTTGTGAAATTCACTCTGTGTTGGGTTAATGTATTTAATATAATTATGATATAATGTGTAAGTGTGTTTATGTGGGGGGAACATTTTCAGGTTCTAAGCTGCATAATGTTTAAAGGAAAGCATTTAATTGTTTAATTGATTCAATTTTTTAATTAAATGAAGATGAATTAATGCTGAGATGGAATATAAATAGCTGCTTGGATTTTATGAACTTATTCCATTGAAGGCCTGTGAGGCCGAGGTACCAGGATGTATTGAATAAAGAAAGAAAATTGGCAGCTACAGCAGTGCTCTGTGTTTTTTTTTGTTAGTAAGAGTGCAGGTCACACTTTTTTTCCAAATTGCCTGCTTTGTTTCCTAGCCATTTCCTACAAGATAAATTTTTTTTTTTCACACAAACGACATTATTCTTATTGACATTTTCATCTGTATAGCTCTCAAACATAGTAAAAGAAAGAAAGGACTCCACTGAGTACAAAAACACCTGCCACATCTTTCAATAATGCAGTAACAGAACTCCAGCCTTGTTTATCTCTAAAGGCTCAGCCATTCACCATCACTGCCCTTTGATCTTGAACAAGAAGCTCTAAACTACTACTATCATAGTTGCTGACCTAATCTCCTTGTATGACACTCCTTCTCGTGGAATCTTACTGACTCCCTCTCTCTGACCATCCTCTCGTAGTCTAAGGTTTCCTCCTCCTCCTCCACTGATGATACAGTCTCGTACCACACCCCTTGAACTCTTCCACCTCTAAATGTTTTGTAGGCTTTTCTACAAGTATATTCAAAATCCTATTTGAGTCTGAGCTCTCTTTCATTTGCATAATCCCTATCCAGCATTCAAACGCAATACATGCCATTCCACTTTCTTTTGACCTTTCCTTCCAATTGATCCCATTTTGGGTGACATAGACATCAAAACTCCTAATTTTTATTTATGGACAAAGTTGTGCTCTCCACCTCTTGCCATCTTACTTCATCTACTATCCTTAGCTGAATCTGTACCTTAGACAAGTCTGTGGGCCTCATCTGATAATTCCACAGTCCACATCACCCTTTCCAAACTAACCAGTATGGCTGGTTAGTTCAGTGATGCACCAGCCCCAGCATATCAAAGCTTCCACATCATTTTGGTCACATGCTTGCTAACACATGGGCACTACCAGGGATAGGATGCCTATCATTCTTTTTCACATAATGATGTCACAGACAGGCTCCTTTATGTGTCTTGTACAGCTGCAGTATTTACTGTTTAACAATACTATGGTACAATTTAACAACTATTTCCTATGACCATTTCTCAGGCTGATCTTTTTGCACATTCTATGATAACTGGTGTAGCACTTCCATCATCTGGCAATTTATTAGCTTCCACCTTCAAGTTCATTTTCATATCTCAGTCTCCTATCTATTCTGGTGCACCTATAATACATATATTCTCACTGTCCGAGATGTCATCCAAGTCCTCCACGTTGCTCCTTAGCCAATGAGCCTCAAACTGTATCTGCTTTATTTGTTACTTGTCACAGGCAGCCATCTCAAACATTGCTATTTGCAACTGCAGCCTTTACTTCTATGACTCTTTGGTTGCATTAACTAAAGTTTCTCTAAGGTGTGCAGTGCCACTCCTTGCAGTAGGTCATTTAACATATATAAAATGATGTCACTCTTCTCATCTGTGATCTCCATTTCTATCATGGCTTCAACCACATTTTAACAAATACAGTCTATTGCATAACTACACTACACAGCTTTTTCATTTATGATCATTAGGACCCATAGAGCTGACAGATATTGGGCATCTTGAACTGAACTCACTAGGACCCTTGCATTACAGTTTTCACACTAAATCTAATTTCACATGCTAATGAATCGAGTAGAAATAGCAGTTCAGTGTGTTATGAAAGGTTGGTTTCATTATGGAAAACAAATCTTTCCTCAAGAAAAAAAAATCAAGAGAAGCAATGACCTTGTTGAAAAGCAATGACCTTGTTGGCAATATTAGCAGTGAAAGTGAAAGTTCAAAGGTAAGACAAGCTCTTTTTTATAGTCTTAGAGGACATAGTCACTCAGGATCACTATACTGCACGCATCAGAAACAAGACTTCATTGCTTTGCTCACCCCTTTTCCATCCTTTGGTCCAGGCTCTGGGAATATCTCCATTCCCATCTTAAAGACCTTTCGAACTACTCTTCCTTTTGGGCATAATTGAAGTGCTCTTCATCAAGTCATATCACTTAGTGTCCCAGAATCTCTTACCTGATGCTTTTATTATTTTTAACCTAAATAGTCAGTTTTCTAACCTCTAACAGCTACCACCTCAATCATTTGTAAATGTTGTATATAGCAATGTCTGTTCATTACCTTCTTTATAGGGTTTGTTTTGTTGTGTGTTTCACTCATCCCTATTTATCTACTTTAACTTGCTTAACTGACCCTTACGCCTTGTTAAGGTTCATTCATTTTACTTCTTTTTGGGGGGAGGGTCATATGTTCACACTGAGCTGAAACTGAAATTAGTCCATTGGGATCGATGTTCTACCTCAGTTACCAAACAGAACAAATAAAAAATAGATAAAACTTGTAAATTTATAGACTCACCTAAGCTGGACCATCAAAAAGTATCTGCCCATGTCCACTGTGCAAGGGAATAGATTTGAAAGAAGTAAGCATCAAACCTATTTTTAAAGTTAGACAGAGGTTTGGTTAATCCAAATTCCCTAGGGAGTCAAATCTACATTCTAGCAATTCTAATGTTATAAGGTCTGCTATTTGTCTTTGTATTCATCATATGTATTTGCAGAAATAAACTATTTTACATATGTTAAAGGAATAGCCATTGCAAAGCAAATTTGAAATTCTCATTATAATGTTGCAGTAGAGGCACATAAAAGCATTGATTAACTCTTCCCTAACAAATTCCTATAGTAGGGAAAATAGATTTAGTGCCTGCAGATGTTTTACATAACTAAAGATTTTCATGTTGTTGGTCGCTCTTCTGAATGTTAGTTGAACATGTTCCAACATTTTTATGTCAGTCATGGAATATATTAAAAATGTTTCACCATATTCAATATGCAGCCTTAACAAAGCAATTCAAATTAGTATTAGAATATTTGCTTTCATTGTAGAAATAGAAAGTAAAATTAAACCCATGATACCTTACGCTTTCTTTTACATATGTCCTGAACATATGTATCAAATAGAATGTATTTGGAAGTGAAGATACCCAAGTCTTTGTAATAAGCAACTGATATTAAAATATTTCTTTTATTGAATATAAACAGTTTAAATTATCTTTTCACACACAAATCTAGATAAAGATTACAAACTCAGTTGGTAATTCACTGTACAATAAAAGGATTTAGATTGTTTACTAAGATGGCTAATGATTTAAACAATCTAAATCCTTTTATTGTACAGTGAATTACCAACTGAGTTTGTAATCTTTATAAGATGGCTAATGATTTAAAAAATGCGGTGGTGGGTGCTGCGGTACCGTTGTCACCTCACAGTAAGACATTGTCCTGTTTGATTCTCAGCTAAAGCATCTTCTGTGTGCAGACATGCATGAATGGGCGGACCTTCGTTGAAGGTTGTGCGTCAGAGCCGGCAACTCGGTACGTAAAAATCTACTGCCAATCATTAGCGGACCGGAGTTCCACTGTGGCAACCCCTAACCGGGAAAAGCCAAAAGACACAACAACAACAACTAAGATGACTAATGATTTCATGATGAGGGATGGTATTAAATTTGACACAGTTGCAGTTTATGAGATGCTGTTAGACAAATGATGCTGCTGTATGGTTTTATTTTATTTTCAGATACAGTGGTGTAAGTTCAGTAATAACCAGGCTTCTAAGCTATGAAAGTGCACCCTGTATACATATCCAGCCATTCTGCATCCCACATCCATGCAACTAGCTGAATATTTTATGGGTCAATACCCATGTGCATTACAGGTAGGCATATACATGAAGTGAAGAAAATTCATTCCAAGTAAGAAATTATCATAAGCCAACTAAAGACAGTACCAAGTATCCATCAGAGATATATGCTCAATATATTATGAAGCAATAGACCCTCAATAACATCAACTCCTCAGATATGATGTTAGTTACAAGGATAAGTGAATGCAGAAATATCATTTTAGTGTAATTGTGTCAGCAGCACCAGGTGGTGCCTTCCACCTTATAAGCTTAAATGCAGAGGAAGCAATCCTCATCTTACAGGTATTATGGAAACATGAATAGTTCATGATTCTGATCTCAAAGACTGCTCAGTATCAGTTAGGTTCTCCATCCCAGTTCTATGACAGCAGGACAGCACTCTTTGCCACATGGCTATGACTTATAATGGCAGCAATATCTGACTACCATCCCAGTGGTATGTCAAAAAGTGACAGTGTATGATTCTTGTAAGTAAGGAATGTGATTGGCATTTAATCTCCATCTCATTAGTACCGTGGCAGGAACAACATCCTAGCTATGTTATCATACAAGAGCAATGGAGACAATGACAGCCAACATGTCACATCCCTGCTGTATGAGGGCAGCTACACTAAAAAATCCTGTGTTACTCTCACCATGTATACTCTGGGTAATGATGACAATGCTTATTCAGAATCTATATAAGTAACACAGAAAGTAATGTCCTGCAACAGGAAAAATAGGTGCAAAATAAAAATGATGAATGAGTTTGATTTTTATAATTCAAACACCTGATAAGTACCAGATACTTACGTTCTTGTCTGAATAATAAAAAAGCAGACATCCAAGCAACCTCCAACCCCCCAACACAAACCATGAAACACATACTTCACAAAACCAGTGTGCCACACAATCACAGCCCTTAAGGCAAAATAACATATGCAACATACTAGTAATAGGTGACTCTACAGTCAGGCACACTGACGTCCCACTCACTAGGCTGAAAAAGGAGAAGGTTACTGTTAGCTGCCTGTTGGGTGCCAGGATCCACCACATAACACAAGAACTCAGGTCACTCAAGAACAAGTACAAATACGAATCTGTCATTGTCCATGTTGGTGTGAATGACCTGAGCCGTACCTCCCTGGACTACATGAGAAGAGACATGGAAGAGCTCTCTGATCACGTAGCCCAGGCTGGTATGACCCTGACTCTGAGTAGCATCCAGCCCTCACCAAGAATGATACCATGGTATAAAGAAAAAATTATCAATTTCAACTAATGACTAAGTTTCTGGTGTCATTCAAAGGGGATCCAGTGTCTGTCCGATGGGATGACATGCTCGACAAGCCATGCTGCTTCACTAGAGATGGCTTGCACCTGTCTCCCTTAGGATTTCAAATACTGGCCAAGGCTCTTGCCACTCCCATAGTGCCTTTTTTAGGCAAGGCTCAAAAGACAAACCCACCGCCATAAATAGCACAAGTAACAAAAAACTGAGAGTAATGCTACTCAATGCCAGAAGTCTAAACCTCAAAATGCACGCACTTGAAGCACTCCTCAGTATGGAGAAAATCGATATATATATGTGCAGTAACAGAAATCTGGTTTAAGGCTCCAGAGAGCACCCCAGCACTACCAGGCAACAACTCATACCATACATTTCGGTGACAGAACCAGGACCGAAATACAAAAAGTGGGGGCGTATCCATATTCGTCAAGGATACCCACACCTCCAGTTTAGTAGCACAGCACGATGCTTCAGATATCATCCACGTGCAACTAACAATGGGCAAAATTGCAATTCAAATTGTAGCTTGCTACAGATCACCCACCATGTCCCAGGACTCCCATTTCGCATTTCTGGAAACACTGGGAAACATAAAGGTCCTACCAAACACCCTGATATTGGGTGATTTCCATTACCCTAACATTAACTGGGAGAACTACTCAAGTGCTAACTCCCTTGCCCAACATTTCCTAGAATTTATAAATGCAAACACCCTGGATCAACTGGTCAACACTCCCACCAGAGGTGACAACATATTGGACCTGGTCATCACCAACATGGGTGAGAGGTGTTCCACACCGGAGGTCAACCCCTCACTGGTTAGATCTGACCATAAACAAATCACTTTTGATATCCACATTTGACCCCACCCTCGGACAAGGAAACTACCGTGAACAACTTTTCAAAAGCAAACTTCACGTTACTTAAGACTGAGGTAGAAAGTTTCAAAACCCCCATGCTAAAGGATAACGCTGTCCAAGCTGCAAAATCCTTTACTAATGCATTCTATGGGCACCTACAAAAATGCATGGATCGTGCTATCTCTAGCAAAACCAAGACTCACTCTTACAAGAAAAGGAAACCAGTCTGGTGGACCCCTGCCATAAACAAGTTATACAATAGAAGGAGGAAACTAGTACAGAAAAGAGTAAAATCCCAAGAAGGGAAGACATCCCTGATCAGTATCAGCAAGAAACTACGATCCCTCAAGAAATCATCCAAGGTGAACTGCGAAAGAAAAATTGCCAAGGACTCCAAAGATAACCACAAGGCATTCTTTAGCTATGTCAAGAATCTAAGTGGCAATGCTCAGATCTGCTCAGAGTTAGTGCAGAATGGCACAAAATACACTGAACCGACTGATATCGCCAACATCCTGGCAGACAGGTTCAGCGCAAACTTCACCCCTCTCAATCCCAAAAGGGCTCATAACCATATCAGAAGAATGTAGAGCCCCTGAAATCATAGACACTCAGGTTAAAACAGCACTCTCCAAATCCAAAAACACAGCATCAATGGGATCGGACGGTGTCCCAGGCTGCGTCCTACATGAGCTCAAAGAAAAACTAACCCCTCACCTAAACACACTGTTCAAACTCAGACTCTCCACAGGCTACGTACCCATAGAGTGGCACACAACAACGGTTATTCCACTCCACAAAGTTGGAGCCACAACAGACCCCGGGAACTATCACCCTATAAGCCTGACTAGCTTAATCTGCAAGGCTATGGAGCGCATCATCATGGAACTCATTAACAGAGACATTGGGAACCTCCAAACACTGGACCCTACCCAGTTTGGCTTTGTTAAGGGCAGATCATGCCTCCTAAACCTGATGAACTTCTTTGAGACAGTTACTAAGGCTATAGATGAGGGAAAGGTGGTACACACAGCTTACCTAGTCCTCAGAAAAGCCTTTGACACCATTCCCCATTCTGGTATTATAGACAAGCTCACCAGCCTGAACATCAACCCCTATGTCACAAGATGGGTTGCCAACTGGCTCATGGACAGAACCCACTTGGTGAGAGTTGCAGGAGCTAGGTCCGATTCTAAAACCGGTTACAAGTGGTGTTCCCCAGGGTTCAGTCCAAGGACCCCTGCCGTTCGGCATATACTTCTCAGAGGTACAGGCAAGCACAGGAGGACTATGGCTGACCAAGTTCGCAGACAACTGCAAACTAGGGGCTATAATTGACTTTCCAGCTGACACAGACATTCTCCAAAAGGGTCTCACTGAGACAGATATTTGGTGTCAAAATCATGGCCTCAAGCCAAATGCCAAAAAATGCATAGTCATCCCCTTTGGAAAAAAACAAAGTACCCACAAACTACCACATGGGTAGTAGTCCCTTAAATACGGAAAATGTAATAAGGGATCTGGGGACCCAAGTAGATAGTAATCTCTCCTTTGATAATCACATTGCCAAAGTTGTTAAAAAATCCTTCTATGTGGCCCACCTAATCGCAAAAGGGTTTGCATCCAGATCAAAAGGGGTCATTGCGCCCCTCTACTCATCACTCATCAGACTCATCATAGAGTACAACGCCCCATTTGGGATGTACCTTACAAGACACCTGCAACAGCTGGAAAGACCACAGAAGTACCTCACCAAGAGGATCACTGGCCTCTAACAGATGCCCTATGCAGCTCGACTGAAGAAACTCCAGCTGTACTCGGTTGCATACTGCCTACTCAGAGGTGATCTCTGCCTGACATACAAAGCCATGTCCAACTCAGAATTGATGGACATGCTCTCCCTATAGAAAACCTTATCCCCTCGAGCCATATGCTCTAGGGATTTAAACCTCACCACAACAATAAATAGGACGTGCTCGAGGGATAGATTCCTGTCCCATAGACTTCCCATGCTTTGGAACAAGATTCCAATCTACATTAGGCAGAGCTCCTCGTTAACACTCTTCAAGAGAAACCTTGATGAGTGGATGGGAAACAGAAAGTTTACCCCGGGGATCACTTCAGTGACTCTGCTGGACAGAGGCACAGGGAATTAATCTAAGAGGGCGGTGAAAGCCAGCACATTCTGGCTAGGCTTATAAATGCCTTCGGGCAGATAGCCTAGTACCTACCTATGAACATATGAATCTATGAATAAATAGCAATCTACCTGTTCCAGTTGTGATGTGCATAACATATCTTCAATTGAAATGCATATATATTAAGCACATGCAATAGTTCAAATACGAGCTGAATTTCCATCATAAGAAAGAATGGCACATTAAGCAAACAAACAAAAAACACATTGATCGGAAAAGGACTGTTACATTAAACACACAAAAATCCCATTCATAAATCAAGGCTGGGAAGTCAGACTCCACCATTACTACATATAATAACACATACGTTCCACTAATATGATGTGAGTACACAGTATGCACTTCAGCAAAAGTCGGTTGATGAAAAGTACAGTTCCAAAAATGCACAGTGCTGAACCTGAATACTATGAACCCATAATAATGAATGTAAAGCATGATTTTTATTATGGGTTCAGCATTGTGACTCAGATCATGGTACAGTGAGGACCAGGGAATTTACCCTTTTCCTCACTATAGTGTGATCTTGGATTTGGTATATATAATTTGTAGGGAGTGTGGAGGATGCAGTGGGGCTTGTCCCCCTGGAAAACAGTAAAAACATGTGCTGTTGAGGTGAAATACTCATGGCACATTGAGCTGCATATCCTGGGTGTCCGATATCATCTTCTGTTCTGTCGAATAACATTGACTGTGGACATCGGGGAAAGGATCTTCAACATGTCAATGTGAAAACATTGTCATTTTCAATTTTGTGGGTCATTGTAATGAACATATGGTGACATGCCTTTCAAGCTTTTGATAATAAACTGTTTAATAAATAATCCAACATTGGCCTTTACTTGACAAACTGAGTACATATGGATTAAACAGACGACATCCAGCTCCATACTCCTATTTTACAAGAGAGCATAATTTCCACATAAGGACTCCTGCTAGTTAAGCACATTGCTACACACACCACTCCAGATTCCGTGCTTCATTTCTTTTCAGGCTCAAATATTGCTATGAGATCCTCTTTTATTAACATACAGTCTTGCCTCATAATATCAAACAACACCCTCTTACCAATGTCCTTTGATGTACTCCCACTGCACGACTTACAGTACAGCAGATCATATTTAGTCAGTGCTCTTCCTGTCCATCTACCTCTATTAGTGCAGTGGCACAAGTCGTTTTCATTTTAAAGCAGATCATATTTAGTCAGTGCTCTTCCTGTCCATCTTCCTCTATTCATGCAGTTGCACAAGTCGTTTACATTTTGTTTTCTTCCTAATGTGAGAGAAAGGATAAGCAACTCCCTGCTTTTTTCTGCCAGTCTACTTCCTATTAATATTACTTCCAGATATGATGTATAAATGCTTTCTGTGTATGTAATATTGTTACTTTTGCCTGTCTCCACCAAATTATCATCCTGGTATTTTTTATCATTTTGCTTCAATCTATTTTTCCTGACATATTTAATGTATAAGGTCTTTTGCTAATTCTCTCTGATGCTAGATCTAACACATTTATACAGCATCCACATTAATGACTTTTTCGTCTATTTGTCTGTTGATGCCTCTTTTCAGCTTATGTGCTAAGGTTTAAATATGCCCATAATACCCAACCTACCTGAAGCTATTTCTATCATTTTTATTTGCATGACTGCATTTTATCATTACAAAGAAACACTCAGGAATATGGTGAGTTGTTTCAGGGGTTCATACATTTTCATTTTACAGTCATCTCTTCCAAGTTTATAATCATATCTAATGTATTTCACATCCTATTCCAATTGTAACATGCATCTCTTTGTCCATATAATCCATTTTTAATAATCCCCTGTAATTATAGCGCTACTGCTATATAACTTAACTTCATCCAATTATCTCCTTGTCATATTTATATAAATGTCAGTTCTTACCACCATCATTTTACAATTTATCAGCCACATTACCCCTCCTTAGTGTTCTTGGGCTTTAATTCCCACTGGTCGGCACCCTTCATATAGCTACACAATATTACAATATTCTTGGTTATCTTTGCCCATTGCCTGAAGACCAGCATCTTAAATTCTTTCTCCTGCATATTTACCTCTTTTTCCTGTAGTAACACATTGACAATGCATATTTAACAATTAATCTTAGCTATCATTTCAGGAAATATGACACTATGGTACGTCATCAAATTTACTAGATATGCTTCTCTTATTTTAGTGACCATTCATTACCTTATCCATGCTCCCTGCTTACAGCAGCAGTGGAAAGTAGTTCATACTATTGTCTTCTTACATTTGCTACTGCTACTATCTACTCTAAGTGCTTGTGATATATTACACTCGCCTTTTATAGCTCTGCACATCTATTGTTTCTGTTGTTATCCTACTTCTTGCAGAGGGTTGCTCACCTTAGTTAGCAGTTCTCTTCTATATTCCATGCATCCTTTTCTCAAAACGGATAAGTTAACAACCATTTTGTTTTGATGTAATCCTCTAGAATTCCTGACAGCAGTATGACATATCCTCACTGATATACAGCCAGATGTGCTTACATCTCAACACTCTTCAGGAATTTCTTACCCTGTATTATCCCATGCATCTCATTTCCATACAAATCCCTAAATCCCTAAATTAGGGAGCGTCTTCCACAATCGGGAAAGAAATGGCAGTGTTTATAAAATGCAATCATTATTCCTGTCTCACTGCTGACCTCATTTCTGTAGCTTTTTCCTTTATCCTCAATAATCCCTACAATCACCATCCAAATCAATAGAACTTTAGGCTTTCTTGGGGCTATTTGAATGGAATGCAGGAATGAACCTGTTATTTATTTGCTTGTGTTTATTAGCAAAGTATTCTCACGTGGAAGGAACAGAATTTCAGCACAGATCCATCAAAAAATGCTTACTAATTTGCCTTCTTAAGTGAAGAAAGAAGTATAAAGACCTTTTCAAGAATGTATAACTGTCTTTGTTTGTGTAAATCAGATTGTTTTTCCATTTTACATATCTGGTTTGAGGCCATTTGTACATTTTGTAAATAGTTCATTATAATTTATTCTTGCTCGAAATGTAAAAGTTTATTATTATTTGTTTGAAAAAAATCAATAAAATTATTTGAACAAAAAATGCTTACTGAAAGCTAGTTTTCATAAAATTGCAGAAAAAAATCATAAAAATCAAAGTAAGTGGGAAATACCCATGCATGGACGTAATGCAGCTGAGATAGCCAAAAAGATATACCATTTTATAAACTGAATAGCACTCAGTGCATTTGCTGCAGTCATTTCTTTATTAGATCAGTTGAGACAAGGAGAAATACATGGGTATTTTGAAAAATATATGAGAAAACAAAAAAACAACATAGATAATGTTGACTGTCTGCTTTAACAGTTCATCCAAATGCAAAGTTTGGAAGATAATTACCTACATCATGCATTAAGTTACTCACTATAGGCATGGATCTGCTTTAATACACACACACACACACACACACACACACACACACACACACACACACACACACACACACACACACACACACACACATATATAGATATAGATATAGATATATAGATATAGATATCAACAGTCTAAAGAGAATAATGAACATGAGATGGACATAGTACATGGTGAAGATTTTCAATAAATCAGTAAGTGGAGTATATTATAGGAGAAAGGAAAGTACATGTGTTTGATATAAAGGGGAGGGTACAGGATTAAATGAGAAAACAAGAAGAAGAGGAAGGAGCAGAAGAAAAAATAAGTGAGAAGTGCAACACTGGATTTAAATTTAAATGGGTGTGATAGTGACAGGGAGTGTGGAATTAGGTTATCCTGCAGTAAGCACTCATTAGGTCAGTTACTGCAATTGTATTAATAACTAAGAAAGAAATTCAATAGAAAATGATTACAGTTTAATTTCTGAGAAACATGTAATACTACCATCAAGCAGTTTAAGATTTTCCCTACATATATGCTATCATCTGACATATCTCCCTGGATATTAGGGTGAGTTTTAGTGGCAATTTTAGTTTTTTAAGAGTAACTGGTTGTTGGTACAGCATACTATATCTTTTGTACTTCTGTCAACTGCTGCAAAAGCTATGAGCATTTTAGTAACAGCCAGCTTAGGGAATACCTGCATACCTTGCTAAAAATATCAATTAGTTCAAAAGACAATGTATTTCCTTACTGACTTAAACACTTCAGATTTGACGGATGTAAAATGTTTCATACTGTTAGTTCAGAACTTATATAAATTATAATGTAGCAATGAAAATTGACAATGTGCAAGTGCTATATTTATGTGTCATTACATCACAATTTAAATAGTTTTACTTAGCCATATATCTTGTCACTCTGGCAAAATGAATGGTGAATAAACATTTCCTTATAGTCGCTCAGTCATGAAATGATGCTTCATTTTAATTGACTCATGAAAACAAAGCATTTGCAAGTCAGTTAAAGTATGCAAAAAACAATCAACGGCAAACTATTTTCATTAACAGCTGCATGACGCATTTCTTTAGAATAATTTAGCATTGCTAAATACAAAGCATCTGTCACAGCATAATACTTAGTGTGTCAGAAGCATGTCTTTGAAATTAATAAATATGCCTTCCCTTGATTTAATTTCTCCAAGTCTTTTGGGTTTCTAATACCATGACGGGAATGGACCAAATCCCTAAGTGAAAGTATGATTAAAATTCATGAAATTAATATTGTTCAATCTTTGATGTTAGCCAGAAGTGCTCTCTGCAGCACCTGCAATGTGCCCAGAATTGATTCCTTCTGCAATTCATATGGAGTTACATGTATTGGTAACATATATATAAGTGTGATTGTGCCTAATACTATCGGAACTATATGGCTATCCTTCTTCCATATTGCCTTGTTTATGCCTGTAAATCCTGGTGTTTTATGACTATGTGTCTCTCTTTTTGTAAGATACTGTAGTTACTTGGTGTAGTAATTTCAGAGATCAATGCTACTTTTGTCTTTCTATGGACTACTGTATCTGGTTTTCTTGCATCTATTTTTTAAACTGTTGATAATGGATGATCCCATGTGATATAACTTTCATTCATTTTTATAATGCTTTGTGGCTCATGCTTCCAATGCTTCTCATCTACTTCATTATTATGATGTCTGCACAATCCACAATGCTATATTCTTGCCACATTGTTATATGCTCCTTAAGCCATTAGTATATCTCACCCAGCAACACGATGTGCTACTGTTTCCAATTCTGTTTTAAAAAACTGCATTTGTGTGTTCCTCCCACATGTTCAATGGACTTTGTAAATCAACCTGCATGTAGTCCACTATCCTGTGCTGCCAATATTGACCTTTCATCGTTTGGTTTACATTCACCTCTCATTAACCATTCCTGCATTCAGTCCTCATCGATATGATGATGTTCCAAGAGTCTTCTGTATATGCATCTATATTTATGCATTTTCTGCATTTCTTGCCTTCTCATTTGATCCTTCACTTTATATTCTTCCTTTTGTTTTTTGGTACATTCAGTTGTTGCCTGATTTTTAGCTACTTCTGTTTAGATTTTCATTCCTGCTTGACACCGATATGCTTCTGTTAAACTAAGCAGGAATGTAATCTTAGACTTATTCTCCTCATGTTTTAAAACTTGCACTATCTTCGGATCTTGTAAGATCAGGAGATATGCACGCAGTCCTATGACTGAAGATCTTTACATGCAATAAATTTTGAGGAGGCCTATACATCCTTCAGAACAGTGAATATATATTCTTGGTATACAGAGATTTTTATAAATCATTTGATAAGCATGAAGCATTTTTCTTCTTTTTCTGTGCAACTGATCCAATACCTTTTGGGGTCAGTCAGTCACTCCAAAACTGTAAGTTAGGACAAGAAGAGCAAATTGGTTTATAGCCTGGACTTTGTTCCTAGATGTTAGAATTGTTTTCAGCATTAATTGTAGTCTTATAAAGTATTCCTTACTAAATGTTATTTGCATTGGTTCATATTTTATTGTTGATCCTTCATCAATTCCCAAATAGTTATACACAGACTGATATTTTGTTGATGCTGTAGCTTTCCTACTTTAGCGATTGCTTGTGCACATTTATCAAGACCAAATGACTTTCTTATATCATCTGAGAAAGTTTTGATCACTTGTAGTTGTGCTTTCAGTTCTTCATCTGATTAACTATACAGTTTTAAATAATCCACACAAAGAATCTGAGAAGTCTTCACACTTTGTTGTTTGCTGGGAGCCATATTGTAGTCATGACCTAATCTGTTAAGTAGACATATTAATGGGTTAAGGGCAAGACAAAAGAGCAGCAGTTACAAAGAGGCACATTGGAATATTCCCCTTTGAATTTTATCCCTGGTATAATAATTTGTCCTCTATCATAGCTTAACTCCAAAGTGGTTTGGCACTGTTTCATGGCTGCTGTAATTTAATTGATCAGTGTAGGTTGTATCTTATACATTTGTAAGCACTCTTTTATCCATGAATGTGGGATGTTGTCAAATGCTTTTTTTTGCAGTCTAGCCATGCCATACTTAGATTCTTCCCCTTTTTACAGTTCTCCATTATGACTTTATTTAATAACAAATGATCCTTTGTTCCATATGACTTTCTTGTTACTCTTTTGTTCTATTGTCATGGGTTCATAGGTAGGTACTAGGCTATTGGCCCAAGGGCCTACATAAGCCCAGCCAACAAGGTTCCCTGGCTTACACCACCTGAGAAAGTTATTTTCCTGTGCCACTGTCGAGCAGAGACACAGAAGTGATCCCCAGAAAATAGTCAGCCCTACCAAGTCTCAAACCCAGGATGCTGTCCTCTATAATCACAGGAAAATACAGCTACATCATCCGACCTGTTGAGTTTTCATGATTCTGTTGAGTTTTCATGATTTCATGATCACTTGGAAGAAAACTCATGACTGAGTTTTCTTCCAAGTGACTATAAACTCTGGCGGCATCAATTCCAGTACATAGTTTATACATCATCAGAAGATAGTTATTGGTCTATAGTTTTTAGGATAGCTTGCAGTTTCACTCTTAAGGAGTATTGTTTTCCTGTTGTTAACCAGGTTGGCGTCTTTTCAGGGTGCCCATATAAATAGTTCTTACTCTTGGCTAAATCTTCATGTAAACATGTTAATACTTTTAGACAGAAGTTAGGTACTGCATCTGGGCCTGGGGTTGATTATGTTGAACAAATGACTAAGAACTGGGCAATGCAGAGTTATATAATTCCTCTTATTAATCCAAAAGAGCAGAGCCAAATTGGTCACCAGTAGGCAGGTCTCAGAAATTATTTTTTGAATTTTGTCACTCAGGGTTAACGTCATATCAATCTGCTCTATCATTAGTATGGGATGAAGTTGGTTAAACCTCTCATCCAGACTCATTTTATTAATGACCAATATCTTCAGTGTAATCATGTATTTCTTTTCCAACCTTCTGGGTCTCTATATCACCAACATCTCAACACAAGATCACACTGATGGATATGACCATTACCACAGCTATCCACCTTTGTGTTTTTTATTTTCTCAAGGAATTGTATCAGGAGAAGAGTTGTGCAGACCAACTGCTAGAGGCATCAAAGGTGTGCATAGTATCCTCTAGAATGGACAAAGTAGATCACAAACTAAGTGCCTTGCGAAGGCTGGCCATTCAGTGATGTTGAAACCTGGCTCTAGGTAATATGGCCATGCCATCTAATGCTACTAAAAATGGGCATGTGTATTTGTTAATGCTAAATTGGTTGAAGACTTGGCCTTTTCTGGGCTCTAGGACCCCAGGAAGAATAAGAAGGTAGGTGAAACTGAAGAAGGGCATGTGTGCAAACTATAGAGCAGATATGCAGCTGAGCCAGGTATGGGAATAAAGTGTACAAGGGAAATCTGGTTGTGGAATGCACAAGTCCAAGAATGAATCTAATGAAAGAAGTAGTGTATAATGACATAGGAGGCAGAAAAGATCCGCCCAGCTAAGAAGGAATGTTGTCTGTCTAACCAAGAAGCTAGAGAGCAGCCACAATGGAAAAGAACAAGATGACAGAAACATTCTACTGCCTTATGGAAAGTGACTCAACACACTGCACTAAGAAAATCTATAAGGTTGCAAGTCAGAGACAGACAGATAAAGAATATGCTCATCTGGCACCATTTATAAGGAATGTAAGCAACAACGTGCTAATCAGTCCACAGGACATCTAAGGTAGATGGATGGGGTATTTCCAGCACCTACTGAATGAAGAAAACACCATCAAAGTTGTCTTGTCCCTTGCTCAGTCCGTGATGAAAGAGGATGAAGACCCCACCCTAGAAAAAGTAAGAACAGCTTTAAGAAAAAGGAAGTCATGGAAAGCAGTTGGCACAGAATAAGAAACAGCAGATATGATCAAGATTTTGGGGGAGTTAGGGAAGTTATGTGAGAAATAGCTCCTGGGGAACTCATTGTGTTATGGAGAGAGAAAGGTTTATCCCAGATAACTGGAAAATAAGCATTCTACTACCAGTGCACCAGAACAAAGGGAACATTCACAGCTGTATGAAGTATGGCTGTATCAAACACCTGTAATACTGTATAAATTTGCTGCAGATGGTGATTGATAAATTAATATGCAAAATATAGAAAGTAAACTGGAAGATGTGCAGTTTAGATTCAGTTCAGGAAGCAGCACATCTGAGCCAATGTTTGCAGTGAGATATAAAGTAGAAATGAAACTGTAGATAAGGAAAGAGTCCAAATGGACATTTTGAGACATAGGACATGGTCCCAGCAAAGCTCATTTGGGCAATTCTGCAATGATCCGAAACCCCAGAAACATTGGTAGCATTAGTACAAGGACTCAATGACCTAAGTACCAAAAATGTTCAGCCTCAAAAATGGGCTCCCAGTGGGGGTGGGCATGCATCAGGGTTCAGCTCTGAGCCCACTGCTGCCCATACTAGTGATTAGTAGTAACAGGTTTGAGGGGACAGAACAACAAGGCTGTCATATACAGACAATGTGATGCTACAGGCAGACTCTGAACAGAAACTTCAGCAAGGTTGGGGACTGGAATGCAATACTGAAGGCACTTGGAATGAAACTGAGAATAGACAAGACATTTTTTATGGGGAAAATAGTGAAATCAAAAGAAATGAAAATTTGAGATATATGGGAAAAGACTGAAACAGATTAACAGCTTCAAGCATCTGGGAAGTGAGTGAGGGAAAGGGAAGTTTGGATGAGGAAGTCAAAGCTAGAATCAGAGTTGCTACAACCAACAGAGTACCAGGGCTAGTTTATTATAGCAGAATGCCAAGGAAGTGAAAAGTAAGGGCTATGCAACAGTGGTGTGACCAGTGCTTCTGGATGGAATAGAACCCGGGCAGTAAAGACAGAGCAGGTGAAGAAGCTTGAGATGATAGACAAAGTGCCTGAGATGGGTAGAAGGATGGACACACTTGGACAGAGAAAGAAATGAGAATGTCAGAGCAGAAACCAAAGTAGCCCCAGTTACAGAGAAGGTCGAGGAGAACAGGCTGAGGTAGTTTTCATCACTTGTGCAGGAATGCAGAAGATGTGAGAGAGACACAGGAAGAAGGCAAGAAGACATGAAGACATCCAACCAGGAAGTAATTGATGGATAAATTGCATAAGAGAAGACCTGTGGCAGTCAGGCATGGCTGTCAAAGATGGAAGCAGTGTGGCAATGAATCGAAAGAGGTAGCAGTAGTTAAGGTGACACCCTAACCCTGTGTAGAAAAAGGGAAAGAACTAGGTTGAGGATTGTTTCTTGCCCTGATTTTGGTAGAGCTATTTACATTCAAAAGAGAGTTGTTCCCTTCAGTACCCTTATCACATAACACACTGTGTCTTTCATTCTAGCACAATCTCCTGTGCTGTCTATCAGAATCAGTAAACCTCTGCATTCTGGCTTGTTATACAAATATGGAAGTCAATAAAGCAAAACAAGTAAATGGCATTCCCAGTTTCCACAAATTGCTCCTAGCTCCACCATCATTTTAGGTATTCTTTTGAAAACCTGTTAGCTTGTGACTCTAATGTGGACTAATAATTATTCTGAGAATTTTCTGTTACACCCCTTACACACTCAGTCCTGGGACTGTTTCTACCAAACTGGCTAGACAAAACAAATGCTTAATGTATCAGTCACGGGCTTACCCTAAACACTAAGAAATGTAGCAGAGTTTCCTTTGGTAATGCTTTGATCATTACCATATAGATAACATTCCACTTAAATTTGACACAGTCATCAGGGACTTGGGTACATATGTTGATAATAGAGTGTCCTTTGACCACCATGTCCCTATGGTGGTTAAACAATCCTGCTACCTTTCCACAGCTTATTCTACATGGCATCTCCTCAAGGTCCACAGAAGTTATAAGCCTACTTTATTCATCACTTATTAGGCCCATCTTTGAATAAAATGCACCCCTCAGTATGTACCTTACAAAGCATCTGCACGAACATGAGAGTCCTCAATGCTTCTTTACCAGAGGATCTCAGGCCTCAGTGGCTTTAGTTATTCTGATAGACTTAAAGCTCTGTCATTCTACTCAGTCTCATACGAACTCCTGAGAGGTGATCTCTGCTTAGCTTTTCATGCTATGAATGGCCCGGTATTCTTTGAATTGATTCATGTGAATTGAACCAGTGGTGAAGCATGTACCCTTTCTTGAGACCTAAACCTACAGTATTACTTTAACAAGACCAGATGCCATTACAGATGACTAACCCAACGTATACCCTTTTCTGGAATAGGCTTTTCTAGCCTATCAAGCAGAATGCTTCCTAACAACTTTTAAACCTATCTGGATGACCGGATGGGTGATTCAAATTTTCTCCAGGAATGCATGACGAAAATGTACTCAATGGGGGGGGGCACTGCTAGTTTCTCAGCGTGTGGTTGAGTTTTTGATAATCTCTTTTGGCCATTAGTAAAATAGTAAAAACCTATGGACCTATGAACCTTTGAACTGTTAGGCTACATCTTTCCCTGCCTCAGTGTACTAGTTGTACTGCTATTAAAGTCTGCCTTTTCTATTACTACTTACCTCCCTCTCAGTTTCCTATTTGCTAGTAACTTCTTTCTCAGTATCTTCCCTAGTATATGAACATAAGACTGCTCATTTCACCTCTCCCCTCATTAAGAAGTAGCCAAGAAGATATTTCCCTAGCTAGTATGCCTTCAGCTTCCATCCTTCCCTGCCTGCACTAGTAAAAGTTCCAAACTCACAAATACTACTTCTGTCACTACTCCACTTTGTCTATAACTCCTTCACCATAACTTTTCAACAATGTCAAGCCATCTCTAGTCTCGTGTGCTACAATCATTCCTATCCTTTTAACTATATCCCACAATCTCTTTATACATTCCTCCTCTTCATCACACTCACCCAAATGTTATCACTGGCTGAGTCATTAATTAGTTATTTGCACCTTCACATCATCACATGACTTGTCATCATTACTGGCGCATGGAACTTACTGATGTATGAAGTTAGGCCAGTGTTAGCAGGTAGTACTATGTGGTTGGCCCACTTCACTGGTCCATTTCCCTTCTAGGCATCACACTCAGTCCTGAATGAATCTGCTCACTTAGTTTCAGTTCACACCACTCTTCATCACATCCCATTCCCTATAGCCATCAGTGCTTCTTTAAGTTAAGAATGAAACAAGTTACCCCTTCTTGTAGCTGATGACCTGTTATGACTCCCTGTCTTTTTTCTTGAAGTGTATTCTATCAGAGCCTGTTTTCATAGACTTATGGCCCTGTATCATTTACTCATCCCTTCTATTTTCTTGAAAGCATATTGTCTGTCCCACATTCATTCTATCAAAGTTCTGTTCTGTCCCCTCATTACTCTCAGTGCCTCTCATTGTGCACCACCCTTTCATCTGTTTAGAGTTGTGCAGTGTGCACTAACTGGGACCTCTTTATAACTTTATATAACAGCCTAATGACCTGCTTAACATTCTTTTCGCCTTGGCTACTACTTCATAACTTTGCTTCTAGAATCACACCACTTTAGCCTTCTAAATAGTCTGTGTTGGCACGCCATGGATAAAAGGTCAGCCTTCTTATTAAGTACACTTCTATTCAAAATATTAAAGCTGGAATACTGCCCACTGCCTACCTCTGATTAGAAAACTAGAGATCAATTATATGTATATATCAATATGTAGTTAACAGGATGTTTTTTCCTAGCCAGACTCATATTTAAAACTGTTATTGGAGAATGAGTTTTTTCTAGATTTGGGCCCTGCTATGTGGAATAAACTCATATCTAAGCTCATGTCTCAAAATACCATTCTTTGGTTTAAAAAGCGCCTGTCAGAATACCTCTACAAAGTGACCACCTGTTAAGGCTTTAAGGGATAATGGCTAAGAAAAAGTAGCTACCCATTACCTGCCATATTCTTGCACTAAGTTGGCCTTATAATCTCCAATGGCATGCATATTTTTGCCTTTGTACGTACTTACTGTATACAGATTACAAATAGCTTTAGCCTTTAGTACCACAGATGCTTTAATGTCTAACAGATGTTTTAATGCAGTCTGCAGATGTCCATGAAATTTTGAATTTGCTTATTTCAACTCCTTCATATTTCCTTGCATTGATTGTATCTTTGTTATATGGCTTTTACCTTTGTATCATGTTTAAAACTGCATTTTTGCTTTTGTGCATGACTCATGGCTGAAAATAGTCAACAAACTAGCCCACCTACCTGTTTAACAAATAGTGAATAAATAAATAAACAAATAAATAACTAGCCAACCTACCAATGCGCTTATTACCAGTCATAGGTCTTACCTTGATCAGTTCCTTCTCTTACTACCCTGCAGTCTTCCAACAGACTACTGTGTTGACAGTAAATTACTGTTCCCACCTTTCTATCCAGTCTGGAATTCTTTTCACATCCCTTGCCAAGCTTATCCTTCCAGTCTGTCTTGGTGTCAGTTGCAAAAAGACTCCTTCATCTGATTAGGATTTCCTCTTTTCAGTACAATCTGTTTCCAGGAAATGCCATATCTCATTCTCACTTCTTATTTACATGTTTTTCTTATCCCAACCAGGTCTATGCACTCTTTTCTCAGCAATACCTGCAAATTTAGAGTTCTTCCCCAGACTCCTTATGATCCAAATAGTACTTTCCACACCAGCCATTTTAGTTGTGATTTCTTTCTTGCATCATTCTTTTATGTATTTCTTCCTTTTCTCTAGTATTTTTCTTCTTCTTTGTTTTATTTATCCTTGGATGATTTGCTTCTGATAGCCTTCCACCCTACTTTAAAGGTGTGGCTGTGTAAATGTTCTTTTTTAGTCTTTTTTTACCCAGGCCATCTCCCTCAGACATAAATGTAGTCTGCCTCTAACACAGAGCATTCCTTCCTCTGCCAAATCTTCCTCACCCCCGTCTTCCATCATTCTTACTTAATCTATACCCTTCATCAGTAATTAAACTCCTTGATTCTTTGCATCCTGACTGAAATGCCATTGTTACTTTTGGATTTTATTGAAGTTCAAAAGAACTAGTCAATGGTTGCAGTTATTGTTTAATGAGTCTTTAATACTTGTAGTTTGCATGTTTATATTCCTGTGGCAGAAGATCGAAATCGTGGCAGAACATCGAGAATGCCGACACGACGGATGACAACACCGAGGATGCCGACATGGGGAAAGGCTGTGTGAGTATGGGTTAAGTGAGTTAGGGTTAGGGAGGCGATAGGGGTGGGTTAAGTGGTAGAACCTCCTGTGGTACCTGTGAAATTCCTCCTATGTAATATGCTGTCTTACCATGACACTGTTTATATTTTAGTGGGGAGAATTACAAGTCATTTGAGATTGTATAGCTCTAAGGAAAAGTAATTATACTCTTTCTTTGCGAACTTCACTTAGTGCACAAGTCCCTCATGACAGATACAGGTTTACAATTGCTGCAGCAATCGCTACCATATTTTTGACTTCCTGTGTGCTTGGACATGATCACATGACCATGTTCATTGGCAATGCATGCACGACACAGTTACTCATCATTTATATGTTTCTGAATCACTAAGTCATGTGTTTTACTTCATTAGCATACAGCACAGTTCATTATACAGTTATTAGCATATATTTCAGCTTTGCCTTGATTTCCATCCAGCCTCATCCTGTAACTGTTTTCTGAACTGTACACATACTGCTTGTCTGTTTGTTGTGTGTACCATCTCTTAGTATTATTCGGCAATGCTTTATGAATTTGACCTTTTGATTTGTTAAGAACATTGTGCATCTATTTGAGTACTGCACTCATAAGGAATAACAGTTGCCTTGTACGATAAACATAAGAATAGATGAGTTCCTGGTTAAACAAGCACATACATAAATGTCTATATTATACAGAAAAACATGAATATAGACTTCTGATGATGCTGATATAAGAAAATCCACAGATGCTATAAAAGTGAAAATATTCCTTTCCATAATAACAGGGCTGAATGGGCTCCAAAATTAAGATAATTTATGGTAGTTTGTGTATTGTGTTAGATCATAAGTGTTAGACCAAACATATACACTCACATTTATCTGTTTAGATTTATGTAGCATGTCTTTGTATGCCATAGAGTGTAGGTGTCAGGCCATGGCTGCCCTCCTCAGTGAGAGTCTCTGCACAATTTTCAGCACAATGTTCATCATTTCATTTTGACATTAGCTTTTTCTGTGCTTTAAATAATTGTGTACAATCAACTTTAGATGGAAGTAACATGCTTCAGTTTAAAGTTAGGAAACCATGCTGAATAACAATTTAGGAACAGACAGCCACATGTATGAGATAGCCATTTCAATGTTCTACAATCATTACAAAAAAAGATAATAAATAAAACCAACAGAACAACACCAGTACAAACACTACACAAGACCACATTCACCTTCCCATAAAAACAGGTAATACAGCTGTTAAATAAAAGAACTATCAGCAATGGTGAAAAAAATAAGACCAAACAACTCAGCATTATACTGGGGAGACAACTTCAGAAATAAAACATTATCACAGCAGACGTCTTCTGTAAAGACAGCTACCATACTACAAACATTCTGATAACAGCAGCTTCCTTTCTAATCCTCAGAGCATCACTAACATGCTTGATGGGCTGCATACACAAAACTGTGCAAATCCTATCTTATCATCCTTAGACATGTCAGATTCTTTACGCAGATGACATGGTCATCTATAGGTCAAACAAATCCCATTCTAGTACTCAGACATGGCTCCAAGATGACCTTGAAACTCTCAACCAATGGCTAATAGGCCAGAAAGTTTATTTAATCCCTCAAAAACAAAAACAGTGCTTTTTGGAACCAACCAAAAATAGACAAAGCAATCAGTTTCCTTAATATTAATGATGTTAACAATGCTGCTACAGAAACTGCCACAGTCTTCAGATAAGTTAGCATTTAGCTAGGTCGATCTCTTAACTTTCACTTACACATACAAACACACACAAAAGATCAACACACTACTATTTTGTGTAAACAAGTTATCATCACTTCTGTCAAAGCTGGCCAAAGCTGCTATAGGCAAAGTAATACTTTTATCTCAACTTGAATATGGACTACCCATAATGGCTGCAGCAACAAAGAAAAATGCCATCACCTTACAAATCATCTCCAGTAAAATCTGCTGGTTCATTACTAGCGCCATCATTAAAGGGCACTACTGCCTAAATTTTGCCAAAACCAAATGGCTTTTAATACATTTGCGAGCCAAACTCCTGGTAGGATCACTAATTCACAAAGCCCTTTCTCTTGAGACATCTTTATTTCTCATTTATAAACTCTTCACCAAAACCCCAAATATAATCTCAGGGGTATCTTTCAATCTCAGCCCACCCTACTAACTCCAAAAACTAAACTGCATTGCACTCACCATGCATTCTCTATCTTAGCAATTAAACTATGGAACTGCATTCCTCTCTCAATCTGAGACATATAAAGGTACTTGGACTTCAAACAAAAGCTCAAAGTGGACCTGCACTCACATAGGTCACATCAGATGAACTCTGCAGCCATCTCACACACTGCTTTATCCCTGTTTCATCATTCCTTATCTGTTCTTGTCATCCTCTCACTTAATGTCTCTCATTCATCCTACCTCCATCTTCTCTTTGCGTATCTCACACTTCTCTCCTTTCTACTCCTCTTCCCTATGCATGCCTCTCATAGCATTTCTTTGTCTTCTCCCCATGGTATCCTTCCCTGCAACTATTTGTACTCACCTCTCCTAATGCCTTCATACTTCTCAGCATGTTATGATATCCTGATATCCCTGTACCATAAGCCATCTCAGTCATTATGGGCTACATCTTATCTAGAAATTCTGCTAAGCATGATTATATATTGCATCCATGCTTTGACATTGTGAACTGTTTCGTAAATTAAATGCTGCAGCATATTATTCTATTTGTAAATATGTATATATTTATAGCATATCCTTATATCTGTAATTATGTTTTGTTCATGTCTTGTGTGATCCTATTCACCTGGGCTGTGCCTGCATTGAAATCAGTGCACTAGCCCAGTAAACAAATATAAATAAATAAATGTATGCAATAACCACAAGAAGGAGTTTATGAAACAGTGCCAAAATAAACAAAAAAAAACTACTTTTCCACTAGAAATTTGAAGCAGACGCCATCTTACATCTGCACATTTCCATTATACCACACCCACCACTTGAGCATGACACAATTATATCAGTTATTGCATGCGTAAGCCACTAATTCATCTGTCCATCTACTTTAATTTCTCCTTAGAGAATGGGCAAACCGTACATTAAATCCTAATTGAACAGTGAACATTCTCTAGCAGGTTGTTAATGTACAGGTAATGCCCATTGAAAAATGAGTCTGATGCCTCATTGCCGCTTATTAAGGTGCTGTGAAACTCGGACAGTTAAAAATGCTAACAGTCACTATTCCATTACATTTGCTAAGTAGGACTTTTGCTGTTTACTGAGCATAAAATTAAAATAAATACATAAGTAAAAATTAAAGAATAGAAGAGTGTGCATTTATGTTTATGTCTGCATGTGTGAGTGTATCTGTGCATGCATGAAAGTGAAAGTAAGAATGACAGAGAGAGAGTGAGAGAGCTCAAGATTAAGTAATGGCTGCCATTAAAGAAGAGGGCAGCACATCTCTCACCCTCTTAGCTCAATAAATCTGGACAAAGCTCAAAATAATGGGGGGGGAGGGCAAAGGCAAAGAAATATGCACAGATTTTAAATATCATTCTTATAAACTTAAAATGTTGCTAGAATAACAGGAACAGTGTTGGCATGCATTTCACGAAGGATATGAAGTCTGAAACTCAAATGTATGTCATTGTTTAGTCAGTTTAACCCCCACCCTGTGATTTGCCAGCAAATTACAAATTTTAATGTTTTTGTGTGGACATGTGTTTGAGAGGGAGACTATGTAAAAATGAATTCCTAACTAAACTGATATTTTGGATGTAAAATACTTGCTCCAACAGTATTTACATATATTACATCAAGTTTGAAACATTTCATACGGGAACAATTTTACATTAAAAATATAAAAATAATAATAATATAGTATTGAAAAATAAGTAAAACAAAACAATTTTGCAGACAGCCTATTCTCTAAGTGCAGTAATGCCCTACAGGGTGTGTGTTACTGTGTCAGTAATGCTTTTGCAGGGGCTCATAATATCCCCCGGGAGAACATTACTTACACACTAACACACTATCTGTTGAGCATTATTGCTTACTTAAAAAATAGCATGTTGCAGACACTGTATTCATCAGTATCATGAGATGAATTTACTTATCCATGTCCCCAAGAAACTTCTTCTATAATGGCATTTGCCATGTCATGACGCTTAGCAGCAGGGAGCAGAATCCTGTACTGGAGTTCCTAAAAGTACTTTCAAGATGTCCTTTCCTGTACCTTATACATCAAGCGGTCCTTAGATCTAAACCATGCAAACAGAACACACTTACTACAACTATAACCCTGCCATTTAGGGCATTATGACATCACACAGAAATTCTGGCTGCTGTTACCTTTGTACTGATACAATACTCATACTCCTCTCATAATACTGGAGAATGTGCACTTCAGGTCATTACACAGAGATCAGGCATACTAAATCTCAACTATCAAATTCATATGGCTCAAGTACGAACTACCATATCACTTGCATCTGCATTGTCTACTGATACATGTGAGCTTCTAGCAGGTCTGACTTAATAGTAGTTCATTGGTTGAAACCATAAAGGCCAACTGCTGTCCCAAACACTGATGGTAGACATTCCTAGAAGTCTAGCAACAACAGGCACATTGGGATGAGGTACTGCTGACAGAAGCAGAAGACTTGAAGTGATACAACATTCATCAACCGGATGGAGACACATTAGACAGAAACCTTGTGCTCACACAGTGGTAAGGCTGATGGGATGGGGAGACGTCATAAGTCACAGCTGTACTGAGTTAAGCATTACCAGTGACACATCAGTTTATTAAGGTGGCAATAATAATCTCAATAACTAGCAAGCTGGATACACAAATTGTACACAGACTGGTGTCAGACTAATACATGTCTCTTCTCACTGCCAGGCTGTGATAAACTTGGGAGTTGTTGATAATTGATAGGGTGTAGAGAATGCTTTTAGAAAGTGTCCTGGGACCTTCTTATTGAGATCAGAGGACACAGTGAGGTGGGCATTTCACTACGTCAGCTCTATGAATCACAAACCACCGCTCTGTTATGTTATTAAAGCTAATTTGAAAACTCTTCTGGAAAGTTCTGTAGTTTGTGGAATCCAGCACTGCTGTCCTTTATGAAATAAAAATCAGCACCCCTTTTCTTACATCAAGCGAAAGGTCTGAGAAAGGGACTTATAACAAGTGTAAGATGTTCATGAATCCCAGACAAAGCTACTACTATTAGAGTGGGCATAAATGAAGCGTAAAATGAAGCTGGGAGTTTCTGTCTCTCAGAAATACCCCATAAAATGCATGTACAAACATTTGGTTCATTTGTTTGTTTGTTGGTGTCTCTTGACTCTTCATTTTGTAGTTCTGCAGCTCTGTGTATATTCTGTATGACTGTAGCAATCATTAATTTTTGATCTGGCACCGTCCCTTTAAGTCTACACTACACTAAATAGATACCCAGCTGGTACACTGATTTATCAGTTGCTGTTGTCCTTACTGAGCCACTTCTTTCTATCACATCACGTTTGTGGATTCTTTGTTTTAATTGATGCCTCACCCCCTTTTGTTGCATACATTGTCATAGTTTTGACAAATTATTGTTTAGTTTTGTACAGATCTGAGAAGAAATGTACAGAAAGGTCACTGCTATAGAGTAACAAAATATGGTACAAGGGGGGGGGGGGCTAAGGATAATGAAATGTAGCAACCCAGACCATCTGAAGTTGGCAATGGTCAGCAGTAACTACAGATCTAATTTGCACAAAATTTGTGAACCACCTTATAGTAGCTGTGTTCAGGCAACATAGCAGATCTCAATTAATAGTCTTAATTAATTGAATGAGTCCAAAAAGGCTTTGTTATGTCTACAACATTACAATCATCAATTTTCTAGCATCCATTGCTCTGATGGTGTTATTACTAAAGCACAGCAGGGCATTTATAGTCATTTTGACCTTTTCAAAATAATATTGTTGGCCAGCAAGCAACCCCTAGGCTTCAACATTTTTTTAGTGGTATTGGCATGACTTTTCCCATAATTTTAACTGTGTTGAACTGAAGTAGGCTTGTAGGACTCCACATTAGATTTTGTTTACTGTTTTTGAAGGAACATGACATTTGCAGTTTTCCATGTTTTGCAGAATAGTGTTGATTTTAGTGAAACCTGGATAATGGATCACTAAAGTAATAAAACTATCACATACTCAGAGAAAACTAGTGTGCAGACCATTAAATACAGTCTTCCCATAATTAGATATTTCTTTCACTTACTGACTTTACACAGAGATATTAAGCTAAAAGTGAAACTCTTTGGTGAAGTAAAATGATTCCTATCAAGAAGTTTGATGTTTGTGTAGACAGTTGTGTTTCTGAAGTACGTTGCACTGCAAAGAATGATACAAGGTTCTCTAATGCATATAGGGTCAGATAAATGCTCATTACTGACATTCTGGGTGAAGCTGTGATTCTATTTGTACCTACTTGCTCGACTGTTAAGCTCTTTCCAAACACTTCTCACCTTGCTTAGTGGAGCTCTCTGTTTTTTGTTTTTGTTTTTCATAAATCTTGTTTCTGTTTCAGCAGACACTGTAGAGCAGAAGATTATGTCTGACAGATAATGCAAAAGACTTAGGCTATGATCTGCTAATACGTTGCTTTTGTAGTACAGGGTTTGATTCTGTCAGCCTCCATTTACTTACTGTAAGCACGTCTCTTAATGAAACAATAATTTGCAGCAAATGGGAAAATGGGTTTCTCAGTAATCTCCTGGAGTGCATGCATAGCAAGTACTTATATGGTGTTGCATAAGGTCATCTTGTAAATTCCCACATTTGCATTTTTGCCATGCAGACTATCTGTTTTAATGGCTTGTTTTAATTTTATAGTACTCCATGGAGTAGGCCTTAATTTGACTGTCTCATTCTTATAATGATTTTCTCTTTCCTGTATTGGAAACAAAATATTAAAATAGCCTTCTAAGGCAATCAGGTTGCTTTGATACATACGAGTACTAATCTAAATATGTGAGTAATTTCAGCATTTATTCTTGTATTTCTGGTAAATATATGATATTCTGTGAATCGTAAGTGATTGTCCTGTTGAAGTAAGACTGTATGAATGAAGAAGCAGACTTGCATATGCTAAGTGTGCAAACTAATTTCTCAGAATATTCCATTTTCTATGATGTACAATGATCTCAGAGATGATATAGCTATAGGTTTGGTAGTATAGGAGTATAGTTTTGCAGCATAGGGGGCTTGTCCCCTGCAAAAGACAACTTTAAAGGTAGTCAATGATATTAGACATTTTTTCTGTAACTCCTGAGGCTTGCTCTTACTAGTCTCAGAATTGCAACAGGCAGCCTGCATTTCTTCTTTGAAAAGTCTATTTATTGATCTAATTTTGGATGTGATTAGATTTGTCTAAAAATATAACAGAAACACTGCAGTGATCACTAAAATTAAGGAATAAAATGACTAGAGGATTACATCTAAGAATACATCTTTTATGTATCTTGCTTGGTATAAGATGATTTGGTAAAACTTGGCCTTACTTTAAAAAATGAATTTTTAGTTCTTGATCCATAAATCAATATATTTACTCATACTCTATTAATATAAGTAGAACATCATGCATTAAAAAAGCATTGTAAACTGCGAAGTGCATGAACATTTGGGTGATAACTTCATTAAGAGCCTTTGCAGTGGCTGGTTGAGCTAATACAGAGAACCAGTACTAATGTTTAAGTTGTCATGTGAGACATTCACAAATTGGCAAGTCCAGTTTGTGTTCAGAAGGTTCAAAAGTTCATAGGTGATTACTAGCAAAAGCAAACCTAGCAAATAATACCCAGGATATGATGATCTGATATTGGTGCACTGCAGGTGGCACAGTGGTGCAGCAGTTAG
Organism: Protopterus annectens; assembly: GCF_019279795.1. NCBI lineage: Eukaryota > Metazoa > Chordata > Ceratodontiformes > Protopteridae > Protopterus > Protopterus annectens. Next base: position 331,819,776 of record NC_056728.1, read on the forward strand.
AGCTGTTGCCTCACAGCAAGAGGTTCTACAGTTCAATTCTTAGCTAGGGTGTCTTCTGTGTGGAGTCTGCATATCCTCCCTGCATCCCAGTGGCTCTCCTCTTGGTGCTCCAGTTTCCTCCCACATTTCAAAGACATGCATCTGTAGTCTCCCTGGGCTACCACTAAAATGGGCTCTGTCCCAGTCAGAGTTTCCCAGTAAACAAATATTAAATAAATACACAAATATTAAATTGGGATGGGATAATATCAGGGTAGTGGGTCTTTGGATGTTGGAGCCCTGAGTCATTTTACAGACTGCCTCTGTCCATAAGGTACATGGGTAGTACCCCCAGAAGTGAATGTATGGTTGCCCATCCAGTTATTCAAATTAAAAGTAATACCCAGATGCAGGCAGAATCATTTCTGACTAGTATAAGCATTCCTTCTCCATTTGATCTCTGGAGAGAGTGTGGAACTATGTCATCTGGGTTTTTCTTGGATTGTGTGGTTTCCACTGCAGCATGTTGTAAACTTGTGCTGTGTCTAAACAAGAGTGTTTGGTTCTAATGCTGCATATATTTGCATTAGGTACATTAATTCTATTTATTGTATAGCTAAAGGCATACATCTCAACCTCTTCGCACAAAAATTCTAGACAAAGTCAAAACTCATGGTAGTGGTGGAGGCCCCAAATCAGGAACAAGATATTAAATATCCCTCTTATAGACATGTAAAATTGTTGCCAGAATAACACATTTTGTATTACCGTATATTTTCTGAAGGATATGAAGTCTGAAACTTAAATACCTGTCATTGTTTACTGACTTTAACACTCAACAGCATGCCCAATCACAAATTTTATGATGAACAGAACAAAAATATTATGCAAAAACCTGGACATTTTGCAGAACTTTAGGCAGCTGGTAGGTACAGCTGAAGAAAATGTTATGTGTCATTAGTGCTGTTGTGGTTTCTTGCAGAAATAGTAGTATAATTGTCCACACGTATCCAGTGGCAGCTTTGAAAGAAACTTCCAAAAATCACTGTAAGGGTATGAATGTTACAAACTGAAAATCTTTGAATAAAGTCATAATAAAAATAAGACCAGATAACTGTCAGTGAGAACAGCTACTGACATTATGTCCTTCTCCATATAAGTGTAGTTGCTGAGAAGGCATAGATGGGCTCCACTCAGCTTTACCAAATACATTTAGTAGAAACTAATAGCAGTCCATGTCTCAACACACACTTCTCCAGTACTAAAGTACTCCAAGTCATCACGAGGGGGGCAGTAAAGTTATAATGCCACTCTGTCCTATTGGTTTTGCTACATATCAGACTGGGTTCATGAATGCCTGCCCCATTGCGACAAGCTTGTGTGCACGATGAGGAATGCTTTTGGGGTTCTGGAAACAGCAGTAAACATTGTGGCTGACTGCAAAAACAAGGGTTAGCAGCCTAGTATGCTCCTGACCATATAATCTGCTATGATGTATGCTAATGAACCAAATAAAATCATGGCAGTACAATTCAGAAATGCATAAATGAGAGCATACCCATTTTAGCTCCAAATTCCAAAACAAGCTGGATAACTTTAAAAAATGATATGAATTGGTGTCATCACTATAAACTTGTATTGGCAACAGGCTGTCATGCAATGTGCTTCTACTGTTGTTGCCAGACCTCAGCCTAGATGGCAAAGAGTGCTCAGACCATGTTTGACCTATCATGGACTACATGAAATACAAATAATAAATTACTACAGGATGGACAGGCATACTAAAGAACAAATAGTGGACGTCTGCCGTCCTCACCTAAGGCCCCATTGGAATTGTGGAGAACCCATTCAACTGGAAACTAAGGTATGGGTATCATTACATATATAAGTTACATGGACTTTTCAGTGACCTACTAGAGACAGAGTGAGTGTTTCACATGACTTTGCCTCAAGAATACTGCACAGTTGCTCAATGCAATGTTGCAACATGTGGGGGAACATATATGGTTTCCACGTACTCCAGAAGAGAGAGCTACCACCATGCAAAATTACTATGCCATAGCCCATTTCCTTGAGGTACCAGGGGCCATAAGCTGTACCCACATTGAACAAAAGCTCATAAACTGGGAAGGAAGTATGTGAGCAGAAAAGGTTCTCACTCCATCAACAGTTAAGTGATCTATAATGCACATGGTATCCTCTATAATGTGTGTGCAGGTCATCCTAGCAGTTTCTGCAAAACCCACATATGGCACACCTGTCACCTGTACCAAGGGGCGGCCAGTGCTATTGGACTGCCGGACTGCAGCCTCCTCAACTATAAAACAAAGAAAAATAAAGAAATAAATAAAGAAATAAAAAGAAAAAAAAAGTTTTAAAAATCGTGGACTTTGCGCATGTGCACTAGTCAGGACTGCTGCTGAGACAGTCTGGAGCATGCGCAGATTGTCTCAGCAGCAGTCCTGACTAGGAAACATGAAGAACAGAGCTCCTAGAAGTCTATGCAGTCTCGTCGGGGGAAGGATCTCGCAATGGGCAGGGTCAGATTTGCACAGGATTTATGCATAGAATGTATGGTGGTTTACTACAGGTAAGTGTGTGGACAGGGGATTTGGATGTATGGTTTGCTACAAGGGTGTGTGTGTGTATGGTTTGCTACAAGGGTGTGTGTGTGTGTGTGTGTGTGTGTATGTGTGTGTGTGTGTGTGTGCGTGTGTGTGTGTATGTGTGTGTGTGTGTGTATGGTTTGCTACAAGGGTGTGTGTGTGTGTGTGTATGTGTGTGGTTTGCTACAAGGCTGTGTGTGTATGGTTTGCTACAAGGGTGTGTGTATGGTTTGCTACAAGGGTGTGTGTGTATGGTTTGCTACAAGGGTGTGTGTATGGTTTCCTACAAGTGTGTGTATGGTTTGCTACAAGGGTGGGTGTGTGTGTGTGAAAATGCCCCAGGTGCAATATATTGGTGATTAGACTCAGGCTTGAACCCTGTACCTTGTATGCAGGTGTTAAAGACCTGAATTCTCTACCCACCACCATTTGTAAAAAAAATTGCAGATTTTTGCCTCATATTTGATCTGATCTGTTCCTCATAATATCTGTGGTTTGTAAATACTGCAATGCTTGATATTTGATGGTGCAGTGGTAGCACTGTTGCCTCACAGCTGCAGGTTATCAGGTTTGATTATTGGCTGGGGTTCCTTCTTTGTGGGGGTCTGTATCTTCTCCCTGTGTTTGTGTGGGTTTGCTTTTGTGTCCTCCCATGTTACAAAGACATGTGTGCATTATTTCTTCCTGGGCCTCTGCTGAAAATTGTTTTTGTTCTGTCAGAAGTAAAATTGACAGGCATTTGAATTTCAGACTTCATATTCTTCAGAAAATACGTAGTAAAACAACTTTTTATTATAGCAAAAAATATATAGTAACACAACCTTTTATGATAGCAATTTTTTTAAGTTTATAAGATGACTATTTGAAATTTGTCCTTATTTTTGGGACTGTAATACCCTGTTATTGGCTTTGTCCAGGTTTTTTGTGCTAAGGTTGACAGCTATGGCCTATAATACCCTGTTATTGGCTTTGTCCAGGTTTTTTGTGCTAAGGTTGACAGCTATGGCAAGAAATGAATTCAGTGAATATGTTTGAGGGCTGTATTCCCTCATTACTGGGTTTGTCCAGGTGTTTTGTGCTAAGAGGTTGACAGCTATGGTGAGAACTGAATTCATTAAATGATAGCCATTTAAGTTTCAGTCTTCCTCTCTTTCACAAAGCAGCTGATTTGGCATAGTGGTATGTTGCTCTTGACTGTTTTGCACAGGGACCTTGGCAGTAAAATGTACGGTGGTAACACAGCATTTTTCTTTCACAAAGCAGGTGATTTGGCATAGTGGTATGTTGTTCTGACTCTTTTGCACAAGGACCTTGGCAGTAAAATGTATGGTGGTAACACAGCATTTTATTCTAGCAGCTTTCCAAGATTATACAAGCAATGTTTAATGTGTCCCTGGTTTTTTCCCTTTTGATCCACCCCAATAAATTTGGCTTTTTCCAGATTTCTTGTGCTGTGAAGTTGAGATGCAGTTGAGTACTGAGTAGATTTTACAAGGAGCTGAGAGCTGCAGGGGAAGATAGGTTTAGTGCTGATTATGCTAAGTCAGCTCGCATTGCTAATAGCACAACAGGTTGTGTACTTGCTTTTGATGCAGAAGGTTGTTGGTTCTACTCCCGGAAGGGGTGAATGCTGCCATACTGAAAGTTAAGATACTATGAGCCTGTTATCAGTTTGCCATCCATTTCCTATTGCAATATTACTAGCTTATTTTTAATGTAATTTAGGCAATTTATTCCTCAGGGGCATCAGACACTTTATTTATCGATGAAACCATGAAATATAAAGGTGATTGCTAGCAGCAACCTCTTCATTACAGATTTATTTAGATGACTTTTTTACTACTTTAGTGCATATTTACTGATAATGGTGGACTGTAGAATTGTGCATATTTACTGATAATATTGGTCTGTAGAAGTTTTGAGTAGACTTTTATGATGGAAATATTCTGAATTGGGCAGTTTTATCATTGGTGCATGCGTTTTGTTTCATTGTTTACTGGAAAAATATTCAAAGCAATAGGAAGGTGTATCAAAGAGCACATGTATGTTTCATATGCAAGGGGCCTATGATTTGAAATCAGCCCAGAATTAATCTTTATCTGCCACGGGTAAAATGTATTTTGAATGTGGGTTTCAATGTTGTTTCAATGAATGTGAGTTTCAATGGCAGAGAAGTTTTAATGCCAAGTTTGTTTAGCAGATGTCTTAGTGTTTGTGCTGTAAAATGCAAAATAAAACTTTCAAAATGAAGTTCAAATCATCATAGAAGTAAATCAGTATGCACATTAGTGTTTATGGTAAATGGAGTGAAACAACCAAGTAATAGATCATTGGAATGGCTGCAGGGGGAGGCTCCATTCGACCATGGTTTTGTGAGGGGGAAGGGCGGCAAACTTAGGCAGCCCCAGCTGAACCATACCTCCCAACTGTCCAGATTTTCAAAGAATGAATAGATTTTTTGCTTCTTATTTTTGGTTTGTTCCTAATAACATTTGTGGTTTTCTGGCAATTCATTTAGGAATTAAGACACTAATGACACACTGAGTTTCAGACTTCATAACCTTCAGAAAAATGCATGCTAAAGTAAGACCTGTTCTATCAACTGTCTCAGTTTATACAAGAGCAATTTTTAGTACTGTTTATATGCTCCCCCAATATATTTGGCCTTGTCCTGATTTATTGCATTAACAGGTTGAGAGGTACATGCAAATAAATTGCTTTATAGAATTAGGCATAGCCAAACCTCTCAACTGCCCCTTTTTTTGACTCAAAATGTTGCTCTTCCTCTAATGATCCCTCCGCAAAATAGCACTTTTGGAAGAAAACACGGAGGGTTTATAATTAAGAAATAACTGTAATAATCCGTTAGATTACTTTTATTTCGGAAATGCATGTAGATTATTTTATTTTGTCAGCTGCTCAAGTTAGCAGTGCTAATATTAAAGTGTCCCTTCTTTGACAGGTTCCCAGCTGTATTGCGTTGCTATTTTATATTTTTACATCACATTTTTGGTCCATTTTTCATAAAATTGTATGTTTCTGGCAAAGTAGTGACAAATCATTAAAGACTGAAGTTAGAAAATAATGACAGACATTTGAGTTTCAGATTTCATACCATTCACAAAATTCATACTAATGCAAGACCTCTATTATCTTTCTAAGTTTTTAAGAGCAATATTTTAAAAATTGTCCTTATTTTTGGGCCTTTGTCCCATTTCTTTGTATGACTTTGTCCAGATTTCTTGCTCTGAGGTTGAGAGGTATGACAAATGTGTCAGGGCCATCACAAGTCAGCCAGAGACATTTCAAACTGTGACATACTTGTTGCACCCCACTCCCCCATGTAGTGACTCTGGATGTGTCGAAGCAAGGCAAGGAGTAGTTATACAGTGTAAATGTGCATAGTATCCCCCCCCCCATCCAAGGCAGACACAAGTACTAGAGTGGCTTTTCATCTGTCCTTGATTTTTACAGAATGGTCTGGTTTCTGTCATATTTTTTTGTACTGTTGATTTATGCTTATTACTCAAAGTGCCTGTTGCTCTGTGTTTAAGTAGCAATACTTTAATGACCATCAGGTAAGCTTGGCTGAGATTGCAAGATGCAAGTAAGCTTTAATAAGCATACTGTTAAATAATTTCCAACACTGAAAGTCTTTCTGTTGCCATGTAGAGAATACTTAACTAGATAATGTATAAGTCTTGGGTATTGAAATGCATATGCCAGTATTTGTAATAAAGAACAGGATTACATTATTTTAAGAGTCTCATTATACTTGGAGACTTCCAGTCATCTCTGCAGGCTTTACCTGTAAACAGAATGCCAATCATGTGGTCCATAATCTGTACAGTAATCCTTTTAAGCAATGTATCTTGAGCTTATTTCTTGTGTGCTTTTCATTTTTTACTTTGATCATGTTTTCCCCATGAAACAAGTAGATGTCAGGCAGCAGGTCTTTTTTTGGATAAGGAACATTTTTACAAGTGAGGGCATCAGAGATTTCTACTTTCAGCATGTTACTTGGTACTTTAATAAAGCTGAATATAAATTATAATAAGAACTGCAGTGCAAGAAGTGGTTTGAGTTGAGTGCTGCTTGTTTTTCTTATACTTGATTTTGACTGGCATTCCATTAATGTATTTAAAAAAAAGTAATTTATTTTTTGCCTCACAAACTTTTTTGTTTCCATCTAGATAGTAAGCTGTCATGCAGCCAATGCATTGCAATATTTTTATTCTTCTACACTTCATTTTGTCTTGATTGGACTCTCATAATGATGGTATGGCACCCAGGGCAGTATATTTAGTTTTTGTGGTTTTGAGCATGGCTCCTCCCCTTTCTAGTTGGCCGAACCCCTTCCCATTGACCCCACCCATTCAGCTGTCTCCTGCAGCCCCCCTTTGATTTGAAGTCACCAGCCGCCACTGCCTGTACCTAAGGTTTTCAAGGGGTGAATTTTCACAAGGATATCTAATGGGGGATGTAGGATATGCATTAGAACAGTGGTGACAAACCTTTTGGGATTTGCGTGTCAACCATTTGGAAAATACCCTAACTTGGCTCTGCTGGCATGTCACCCCCCAACAAACAGGATGACCAAGTTATACATGCAGGGGGGGCAACAAAATGAAGCTGCTACTACCTGTTATATGTCATGACTAAGGTGGGGACTTGTGGCTGTAAACAAGGATTGCTATCACATTCTAGTCTGCTATTTTCTAAGTGAAAAACATTGTTTTATTTAAGGCAACTACACCAAACTAGACAAAAAGTAGGAAAGAAAACTTCAGTTATGTAACTTTTCAGTTCACTTTAAGAAGAAAGCAAGCAAAGACAGTAACAGAAACATAGAAGCCAACATATCTAAAAGCATACTGAGTAGAAATAAGGCAGCCAGAGTCAATACAGTAGAAAAGTGCATAAAACAAAATGTCAGTAGGTGTATCTTGTGTGTCACGGTTGGCAATGAATGTAATGCAAAAAATACAGGACAACAGCTAGGCAGGTACAGAACATATGTCACTGCCCGCAACATAACCACTGATGATACAAATGAATCCTCCATAATACTTAAAATGCAGTCACTTAAAATATTCTTTTACTATATAATGCTATGAAGGAAGCGATCATAAATGGAACTAAAATATGAGTCAGAAATTTGAATATTCTGCAAAAATCTGGACAGTTGAGACCTGTGCCTTCTGACTGCTTAGAACATTATGCTTCTACATATGTTCACCAGTTTCTGAAACATTAAAGAAATAAGTGTTCACAACAAACAATCAACCAAACAGGGCAGCCAAGGAAACTGCAACAATAAATATTTTTATGTGCTTTATGTGGATGGTATACTCTCCCAGCATTGCTTCTGAATCCAACTAGAAAGCCATCTCTGTTATACCTTGATTTAGTATTACATTGATCCACTTTGCAATGTGATTTCTTTCAGCATCATAAAGGAGTTAAAGAAAGCATGAGCCAGTGTTTGTATCCTACACCAAAATCCTTGCTGTCAAAAACAGACTTCCAGCAACCCATGCAATTTTACAAGCTAAAAAGGACAATTTAAATGCTGGCAAAACAGCAGCCAGCAAATCTGTGATTTCACAGATATACCTGGAATTACATTCATACTTTACTTATTTATTTTCTGAAGAAGTTCTGTATTAAATTAAAGGGACAAAAGCTCTTAAAAATATTTATTGCTTCAGAGTGCCCTTGGCTACCCTTTTTGGTTGGTTGTTTGTTGTTTTAATGTTTTTTAATGCTGCTTTGCATTTTTTAAATAAGCTTTCACAACTTACGTTTTTTCTTACTGAGAGTGGAGAGGTGATGATGCTGCTGCCACCAGTATTATAGTGAAGTTAGACGTGTTGAGTGAGTGGACTGGACAGACTTCCTGCGCATGCCACAGACACAACCTTTCTCTTATTGCAACACTAAAGATAACTGTCATGAGGTGCAGAATTCCAGCTTTTGGCTCTGGTGTGCTGCTGAATCTGTGCTGATTGGTTATCTCAGCTTGCAGATTAATCAATCAGCTTCAAGAAAGGTGGAAACATAGAATTCTGGGTTTACATAGTAAACTCTGGACATCCAGACAGAGCCCTTTATTTCTGGACAATCCGGAAAAAATGGACAGGTGTTCATTAAGTTTCTTTGATAACTCAGCATGTTACTGAACACATAATGGCATGTCACCTTTGAGTGGCGTGTCATAGGTTTGACATCACTGCATTAGAACCTTGGTTCATAAATCATCTGAGAAAACCACACAACCTCACTGAACAGGGTTACAACACTGCATAAGCACAGACTAGAAATATCATAGAGCATGTATTCTGGCTGCTCAAATTATGATTCCACTGTCTAGATACATCTATAGAAGCCCTGCAAATAACCCTCCCACCGCTGCCAAAATACTTAATGTCTGTGGCATCTGACATGACATTATAGTCAGAAAGCAGTTGCGGCAGGGTGCCCCAGGACAGGGACCACAGATATCAGCACCACAGGCAGGGCCAGCAGGCACAGATAAGGGTTCAAATGAGGAACCTGCAGCTGGGGACGATTTAGTAGACAGAGGAGTGCACAGTACGCTACAATACAGGCTATGAGACAGTAAACAGCACATGCACTCACAGATTCATTAAAAAGAAGAGCTAAGCAGATGCAAACAGTAACACTGATGCTTACAAACAGACCAACTTTTGCTTACCCATACAATGGCTGGCTACTGTGAGCATCAGACATAGACAGCCCCATACAACATTTTCAGCAGGAGTAACAAAGGAGAGTGATGAATCTGTATTGAATAGATAATGCTAACTTATGTTTGTGGGCTTTTCTTAAGTAAAATCCAGTTGTGATTATCTGGACAGAAATGTCATAATAAATGACTGATATATGCAGCAAATACAAAAAAAAAAAACAAAACGACTATGATGTACTCAAATGGAGCAAAATATTTTATTTGCATATGTATCCTGTTGCCATCCTGTGCATGAGACATAAGCACCCCCATGTCATTCAACCCCACAGGGGTAGGGCAATGTCAGAATCATCTGTAGAAGTAGATGATTCATAGATACATACTAAGCTAACTGCCCTTGTAAGCCTAGCCAATTATCCCTTGTGAGACTCAAACCCTGCACCTTGTCTTTGTAAGGCAAACACCTTAACTATTAGGCCACCCTCCCAACCACTATAGTCAAGCACATCTACACAGCCTTATGACTACCAAAGAAAAGAGAATTAAGACACAAATAAATTGTAATCCTACAGTACAAAGAAACATGTATTTACCAAAAATATGCATTTTCCTGCTCACTATATGCATCAGGCATAAGCATCTCAAGGCAGACACCCCAGCTGGGATCATGGCAATCTCAGTATCATCTCTGCAGGAGGCTGAGCAATCTGTACTACATAAGTAACACTACATTACTAGTAGTGGTACTCTTAATACTACTACTGCAATGACTACAGCAACTAATAACATTATCGAAGTTATGCAGAATAAAGAAAGTTGAAAATTATTACACATCCTAATGAAAACATAACCTTTGACTAAACAGGCATTAGCTGGCCACTCTGTGCATTAAACATTGGAAACACTAAATCACAGAACTGTGCAAATGGCAGGGCACAGTCATTATTATTTTCATGGTGTGGGGATGGTTACAGGAGGCAAGCCTGACATAAAAGAAGTTTGTATGTGAGTGTGAGAAATGATGTCCTTGCCAAATATGCACTGTCAGGGCCAGTGTAAAGAAATCAGTCTTAAAGAAAATGCTGTTTGTGTGTGTGTGTGTGTGTGTGTGTGTGTGTGTGTGTGTGTGTGTGTGTGTGTGTGTGTGTGTGTGTGTGTGTGTGTAAGATGCCATGGTTAACAAGAGGTGTACTGTGTGTGGGTCTGCATGAACATTATGCATTGACATCCTGGAGAGGTGTGAACTGTGCATGGTAGAGGATTCAGTCCACTGTCGCCACACCTGACCATGAGAACTGCCACTGCCAGGAACTGCACTACTAGTTCCTTGACCATGACTAGAGGTCACAGTGCTACCTGAATGTGAATGATGTCTGCTGGATGAGCTGTCATCATAACTACACTGAAGGCCATTATAACATGGCTGACCACTTCTGAGTGTGGATACATCCACCACTGATGTAGCACTGGAAATAGCACTACTGTGGGATTGAGATCTGGCATGCCAACCGCCATAGTAGTTCACATCTGACAATGTACTGGCTGCTTCGCCTCATGGTTGCTGCCCTTCCCCCACCAGACACTCCATAGCAGCCACTGTACAGTCCAGAGTGTCATTTGTCCAAGGAGTCACACACGTGTTTCATGCAGTCTTACATGTCAGAATGCTTGACATCCAGTACTATGACTATCTTCTTCAATGCCCTGGTGGAACTTGCTTGTGCCTCCATTTTGGCCCATATATCAGTTGGCACCTACTGACTCAACGACATTAGGTAAAGGGCGGTTAGCATACCTTCTCAGAACACCTCTACCAACACCAATGTGTGGTCCTTCACCCTCATGAAAACTAGGGGGAGGTTCTGTCAACTCTGCAACTGAGGTAACCATACTATCATGATCAAGTGTGTCTCCATCAACCTGTCCACTCTCAGGTGGTTCTCTGTCATGGGTATAAGTAGGCATAATGATAGTGGGGAGGGGTTGAGTGACTCATACTCTCTGCGTCTGCAACAGGCATACCCTCTGCAACCCCCCAAATAGTGCCCATTCATCACTGACATCCTCGTCAGAGGCTACTGATCCTCTAAACACCAGGAAAAGGGAGGTCCATAGTACTGGTCCAGCCTCACCTCTGAATACACCAAGAAAACACAAGAATAAAATAAATACAGTAAACACAATGCAGTACCTACACCTAAACAAGTCAACCACACATACAAATGCAAATAATCTTAAACAATTGTACATATACCTAATCATAAAATTTGTATGCCCATACCATGTGCAGGTGGTTATTGTACCTCAATGCCAGCTATCCCTAGTCACACATACTTCAGCTGATAGAGGTATTAAAAGCATATGACATAAAACAACTTCATGGAAACTGTAAACTAATGCATTTATATATGTGAATGGCATACCTGACTAACTAACTAGTGGAAATCATCTGGTTGCCCTCCATCTCTACCCCAACATCCAGCACTGCACTATGGAATTGTTCTGGGCTGCCTGGATCCTTTACAGTTCATCAACATCTCTTAGGACCTAGTGAGCATTGCTTTGGTAGAAGGCCCACCCCCAGTAGCTCTTCATCCGATGTCACAGCCTTTGTCAGTAGCCTTTTAATCATGTCACTGGCCCTATAGCTAACATTCATGTAGTCATGGCCCTGGCCACCCATATCATTCACATTAATGGCCACCTGCTGCCAGGTGCAGCCATAAAAGGTCTGCTCAATGAGGATCAAGGAGTTGTACCCCACAGAGAGGGAAGACCTGTACTGTGACCTCATTCTCAGCATCTGAGAAGGGAGTTTTCCATGAGGATAACCCTTTTTTTTAATTTGGCAGCCACATCCCTGTTCAGCTAGAAACAAAAATATGTATCAGATTAAACATCACACCTGGGCTGGGGGCTATAGGCTGATATACTTTTGGGGAGCAACTATTTATTATACAGACATTAAGTCCAGAATAATGATAATAGTTTTATATTTAGGAAACCTAGTGTGTTTAACCCCCAGTGTCACCCAGTATTGGATGTATTATATAAGTTATGTGAAAAACAAGTTTATGAGTTCTTTCAAAGTAATAAGAAAGGTATTAAACGTAGGTTTGACAATTTGTCATGTAATGAAAAACAAGCACTTAAAGGCTTGGAATCAGATGAGTCTATTGTGATCCACCCAGTGGATAAGGGCGGTTTAATTGTTGTAATGAATAGAGCGTATGATTTTTCTACACTGAATGCCATGTTAAGAGATGTTAAAGTGTATAAATGTACTGACAAAGGGATGATTAGTATTTTGCATGAAAAGGTGTTAAATGCACTTGTTGAGTGTGTGAACGACTTGATAATTACCAAGGATTTATTTAGATATTTTGTAGTTGAACACCCTTTGGTACCTACATTCCAGGGTTTGCCTAAGTTACATAAGGAGCCTTTTAAACCTCCATTCAGGCCAATAATAGCAGTTGGTGGCTAGCTGACTGAGCCACTATCCATTTACATTGATAAGCAGCTTAGACCAGCAGTGAAGAAATGTGAATATTTTCTTAATGACAGTAAACAATTTTTACAAGACTTATTTGGGCACACTGTGTGCCAATAGCTATGCCAACATAGTAATGGCAGAGTGGGAAACTGGTAATGTCTTCGGACATGAGTTAGCATTAGCCTCACTATGATTGTATAGACAATTTGTGGATGACCTTTTCTCTAATATGGCAGGGCCCGAGATTGCCTTGTAGGTGAGACACAGATCACCTCTGAACAATCTGTACGATACTAAATAGAGTGATAGTGAATTGAGCCTGTCCACATAGGACAAGTGTTGGAGGCCATGGATTCTCTTTGTGAGGTATTTCTGTGGCCTTTCCAGCTGCTGCAGGTAGAGAGGTGTGTACCAAATGGGACATTGTACTCAATTATTGGCCTATTGAAGGAGGAGTAGAGATAGGTAATAACCTCCTTTTTTCTGGATGCAACCCCTTTACTTATGAGATGAACCAAGCAAAGGTTTTTCTGACCACTGCCACTACATGATGATCGAATGTGAGATTGCTGTCAACTTGAGTACCCAGGTCTCTCAACACAGGTTGTGTGCTTAGAGGGCTGCTGCAGATGTGATAATCAGCAGGGGCCGTGTTTTTGCCGAGTAGTATGATACTACATATTTTTGCATTTACCTTAAGGCCATGACTTTGGCACCAATTATTTGTTGTTGTAAGACCCTCTTGTAGTACGTTAACATCATTTTGGGAGTCAATGACAGCACCTAACTTGCAGTTGTCCACAAACGTGGTCCGCCACAGGCCTATTGTCTCTTCCTGGACCTCTGAGTAGTAGATGCCAAACAGTAGGGGTCCCAGGACAGATCCCTGGGGAACACCACTAGTGACAGGTCTGCTGTTGGAGGCAGAGATGGCTATTTTGACCTTGTGGATCTTATCAGTGAGCCAGTTGGCCACCCACATGATGAGATAGGGATTTACACCAAGTTGTGCTAGCTTTTCGATGGTGCCCGAGTGGGGGACTGTGTCAAAGGCTTTGACCAAATCAAGATAAGCTGTGTGTACTGACTTTCCCTCATCCAGGGCCTTGGTGACAGTCTCAAAAAGTCAACCAGGTTCAATAGGCAAGATCTGCCCTTGATAAATTGAACTGGGTGGGGTCAAGGGCTTGAAGATTGCCTTTGTCCTTGTTTATGAGGTCCATAATAATACACTCCATGGCTTTACAGATAAGACTTGTCAAACTAATGGGGTGATAGTTTCCAGTGTCAGTAGTCACACCACCTTTGTGCAAGGGGATAACAATGGCAGTTCTCCACTCTGCTAGAACGAAGCCTGTACTTAGGCGGTCGTTGAATAGGGTGCTCAATGGCAAAGCTAGTTCTTGCTGGAAATGGTGCAGAATACAGCCTAGGGTACTATCAGGTCCCATGGAAGGTGTGTTCTTCACCTTGGATAGGGGCTTTAGCACTTCATCTACAGAGATGTAATGTGCAGGAGAAGTATAAGGGATGTTGAATGGGCCTTTGGTGGGGGACAGGATAGACTTATCATAAATCCTACAGATATTGCCCAACTCCCATGAAGTGCAAGTAAGGGATGATTGCAATAACAAAGTTTTGGTTGTTCTTTTCAAAAACATATCTTTCCTAGGTTGTTTGTTCTACTCAAAAACACATACTTGTCAGGTTATACAGCAGTCACTGCAAACAAAAGGATTCAGAATGTAACTTTGAATCAGTAATTGTAAAGCAAATTGCATAGCATGAAAAATTTCAGGCAGTTATCCTAAAAAAGTATCACAAATCAAAGTTGTTTTGTCAGAAAAAGTTTCTTTGGCAGCACTTGGAAAACCAATCAGTCTTCCCTAACATGAGGGAAGTTCCATAACCCCAGGTTCTGCTTAAATCGTATAGATCGGCACCCCTATGTCCATAGAATATGCTAATTAGGTCTCAACTCATTATCATTCCTGAATCACTCAGTCTACTTGATGTGCTGGGCAGGTAAACATGGTGTTATGTACCTACATGATTATGTGCACATGATGGAGCAGTACAATAGTGAGTTGCAAGAGTTTTGGCCAGGCAGTGCATTGCAAGTGTGACATATTAGCTGTTATTCTCATCCAATTACTTAGTATCTATGCTAATGAGAAGTACACTTACAAATGGTGAATCCGTGAGAAAATCCTTACTGAAAAGATTTAAGTTATATTTCCTGACTTAGGAGAGAACCTTGATACACACTTTGGTTAACATTTGTCTGTGATGACAAAGTGGCTGGAACTCATAGCCTATAGACAGCTTAGAAAAAAATATTCATACTTATGGCAAAATGTAATACATCGATTGTACAAAGGTAATACAATGAAGTAATGCGAAAAAAAAAAAAACTGACAACAGAAACTCTTCTCTTGCTGACAGTTGTTTGGAACTTCCCATGATTTACCATCTCCACTTCTGTAAGAATCATAATCACACAATTGTATTTTGACAGGACAAATGACATCAGTGTGCTAACATGAGATTAGTCAGACTAAATGTAAATTTCAGAAATACATTGATCAGCACATTTGACTTTCTCTATCTTTGAACGTAAATGTTCAGGTGGCAAAACCTGTTTTTCATGCCATAATACTTAATTGTAAAGCCATAGGTACAATGTTCGTATCCTGAGAAGGTGACATCTCTGTGAATGTAGGGATCCTTACTGTAAATATTTTACTTGTATAAACCCACAAAGATCATATATCATCACACTGATTAATGAACACATTTTTATTTTTCATCCTTGATGCATCAGTTGACATTGTACATTGGTTCATGTAGTGATGTCATTCACTGAATGGCTGTTCATGTCCTATGGCAAAAACTCAAATTTAATTGTGCATGCACAAACACTTAACTAAATGAGACTGGTGATGTTGTGCCTTGGTTAGCAGTTTGGACATTAATGAATTCAGAAAATACAACTGTTATGTAACTTCTTCAATTACTCAATGTGTTAATGAAGGATGTCCTGACCAATAGTACAGTCAGCCCAGGGTTTAAATAAACAATTTAGTGATCCTCTCATGAGAAAAGAAGTTTGCATTTTGGTCTGACTTTTTCCATCATATAAATTATATTCATGGTTTTTGGATGATATATTTATTTTATGGAATGGAAGTCCTCATCTAGCTGTTGAATTTATTGCATATATTAACAGTACTACCATCACAAAAGGATTGGGTAGTTTTTTTTAAACATTTACAGAAAACCAACTTTTACAAATGCATACTTTCTACCAACCATTCTTCCAAAAGTGAAGCGCAGTAAAGGGTCAATCTGTGAGATTTGCCAGAATGATTTCTGACAAGTATCTTTTTGATTGGGAATGGAAGAAACTAGAAATAATGTTCCTCGACAGAGGACACCCATATAAGTTGGTCAGGCTGATCAGTGATGAAATTATGGCTGGGTGGGGTGTGAAATACATTCCCTTATTGGGTTTAGGTTTACAAAGTAGTTTACAAAATAAACAATCTACCCACAAAGAACAAAATATATCTGCAGAAATTAACAAAAATGGGAGCATGGCATACCAGGAGGAAATACCCTGTATAATAGGGACAAGTATCCTTTCCTCCATAAACATCTGATCTTAGAATATCATTTTTGTTCTAGGGTGATCAAAAATATTAACAGAAACTGGAATATTGTTTGAGGTCACAAAAAACTAAAAAAATGTAGTAGGTGTTGAACCATTATTTATTTATAAAAGGGCTAAAACATTAAAAATATGGTTGAAACACATGGACAAGCCCACCGATATAACAGTCCCTCGATATAATTGGGATAATAAATTTACTGCAAAGTGTGGGGCTTGTGAACAGTGTGAATACATTTGTGAGAATGATTCTTTTATTTTAGAGAATGCCCTAAAAACTGTTATTTGTTCTGGAAGAGAGAGAATTGTAACACCAAAGGCATTATATACCTTGTTATATGCTCTGATTGTCCAGCCTTTTATGCTGGAAAGACTGAACAGATACTTAAAAAGCTCATTTATGACTATTATTATGACATTTCAAAGGGAAATGTTAATACCACCTTGTTTAGGCACACATTAACATTTGGACTATTTAAGCACTTTTTATTTGTTATTTGGAAAAAAAATCCCCTAATCTCAGGGGTGGTACTTGTGAGGATAAGACTGCATACAGAGAGCTTCCCTGGCAACTTAAGCTATATGCCACTCATTCTTCAGGTATAATTTCAGTTGTAATTTAAATTATATGTTTATGAGTATATGATAGGTTATACATTTTCTGGATGCAATTCATTTAAAGTGTTTTAAAGATTGTCTTATTTAGATAAGTATTATTTTATTTTATTTAATTTATACAAGTTAATAGTTTAAAATTCCAGTCAAAATCAATTGTGGTTTATTTATTGTAATTCACTTAATCTATTTAATTGTGATTTTTATGTTGTCACATAATTAATTGGAATTGCCTATTAGACTAAGGTTGCCACCTTTCATTGTGACTAAAACTGAACTTAGACCACACCCCTCATACCTCCCATAACCCCATCCATCTCTGCCCACTTCCCACCCATTTTGCAACATCACCATCATGTCAAACAAGGGGAAACATGCTCTAACTTGTTCTCTGGTAGTTTGCCATTCCTTTGTAATAAACATCTTTTTACCACTATCTGGCATCGGTGGTTCAGTGTCCATTTTCTCACACTGGTGCACTTTTTAAATTTGAACAGTGTTCATATCCTGAGATGGTGCCATCTCTGTGTATTTAGGGATCCTTACTGTAAATATTTTACTCATGTCAACCCACAAAGTTCATAAATCATCACATTGATTAACAAACACATTTTTAGGCTTCATTCTTAGTGTAACTGTGAGCATTGCACATTGGTGCCTGTCAGTGATGTCCTTCACTGAATAACAGTTCACATCAAATGGCAAAAACTCAAATTTAATTTTGCATGCATAGACACTTAACTATTAGTCTTGAAATGTGATTGGTGATGGTGCACCTTGGTCAGCAGTTTAGAAATTAATGAATGCAGAAAATACAACTGTTATGTAACTTCTTCAACTACTCGTGTGTTCTGACTAATAGCACAATCATAGCAGGATTTAAATATACATTGTCCCGGTCCCCTTCAATAAACACACCGAATGACATTTGACGACCTTTATTAAACTTACATAACTTTGATTACCTATTTATTTACAACTGGACATAATATAGTTGATTCTAAACACAGCATAAACATCCTTATAATGTTAATCAGGACAGTGTACCTGCTCATCCTGCCCAGTAAGCAGCGTCCATACCTTTGCTCGCTTACTTTACTTATAAACCTCCTTGTAATGTTAATCAGGACAGCATACCTGCTCATCCTGCTCAGTAAGCAGCGTCCAAACCTTTGCTCGCTTAATAAACTATTCATCAAATTACCAAAATACCAAACAAATAAGCAGCATCCTTACCTCTGTTTGCTTACCTATTCAGCAAACTTCCTCCACCTGCTCATTTCTTTTCCACAGATCCTTGGAATAAACCTCCACACACAGGAGGGGGAACAGAAGAGGGCAAGCCTGTCTCTCTTCTCCACCAACCAGCCTGACTAGGCTGTTCCCCCTCCCTTCTACCCAAAATTGTCCAACCAATGACCTCCTATAAAGGGAAGGGTTAAGCCAAACATCATTCAGTGTACCCATCATCTGTAAAGTCCCTTAGAACCCCGTCATCAACCCCACGCCTTGACCTACTAGCACTGGAATGCGCCTTGATAAAACCAAGTAAAATAGGATTACCCTTGACCTCACTGTACCACTGAAACCTCCACTCAAAAAGAATACATTCCCTTTAGTCCACTTCCCTCCAGCCACTAACCATGGCTCGACTTTCCGGAATGACAGCCTATAGCCATAAAAAGTGCCACAGAAACTATAACCCCTTGAACACAATTTCGCACCCTGGCAAAGAACACCCTTAACAAGTCTTGAACCCAAGACCCTGTCAACTATAGCATCTCACACTAGCCCACCAAACTACGCAGTTCTGGATGTACAGTAACCTGATTACTGTAGGGAATAGACTAACTCCAAAACCATGCCCTAACACTAAGATCCAGAACCAGAACCCTTTGACATAGTTCCTGTAAACTCAACTAAGCCCAGCTATGAAGTACTCTACATGCCCTACCATAAACACCACCAGTGTACTCATTAACAAATGGCAACCACCCTACCTACTCAAAGGACAAACTTATCACCCCAACAACCACATGTTAGGAACCCCTCAGGCCTCCTGTCAGAGAACAACTTGTCTCTGGCCCTTCCCCCCAAGATACGGTTTAAACAACTGGATGAGTAACTAAAACCCCCAAGAGTCTAACCACCTGAAAGCAGGGTGTTGAAGTCAACTGGCTTGCAAGAGCAATGGGGCTTTAGCCTAATAAGTTCCTGCACTCCTATGAATGATGTGACTCTACTCGTCCTGTGGGATCCCCACACCCCATAATCCATCCCCACCAGTTTCACCCTAGCCCCCTACCTACCTCTACCTAAGTTGCCCCACATTTCAACACAATAATCAGCTCCCCCACTTATTGATCACAGCACCCTATCTTGCCTTAATGACCAAACAAGGGGAATTACCAGAGACCACCTTGTGCATCACTCCAGCCACCACTCCTCGCTCACCCTGATTCCATCATCTGCAAACTCACTGTGTAGTGCCACCACCAGTACCATCACACTACCATCTACAAAGAAACAGAGAAAAGTAAATCCTCTAAAATGTAAAGAAAAAGGCTGCACCTTATACCCATTTATTCCAAATTACAGCAGCAGCATTCCAAAATCCCCATCTTTCAATTCCATTTTTATCAGGGCGCTGACCATCGTTCATTCTGTGCCCCAGCCTCTGGGACCTCTGTGCACCACCCAAACAGCTGGGACATGCATCAAAACATGCATCAAAACAGTCTCATTCACCTTTCAAACACCTTTCCTTCAGGTCGCCAGCTGATGCCTGCTTCATTTCCATACCTCGCAATTTTCATCAGTAACTATTGCCCACTTGTGCTCCCCACATGTAACCTCCTCACTCGCCACTGCTTCCATCATCTGCAAATTCACTCTATTGCCACCACTGGTACTTGGCACACCAGCATCTACAAAGAAAAGGACAAAATTAAACCCTCTAATAGTAACTAGAAGGCTCCATCTTATACCCACCTATTCCAAATTACAACCGCAGCATTCCAAGACCCCATCTGCAAGAAAGAAAAGGACATGTAAAACATCCAAAATACATAACACACATTCCAAATAACACACATTCCAAGACCTGTTCAAGGACAACTGTGCTTCACATGGATGGGGAACCTGTTCCACAGATGGGGTAGTCCCTGGGATATATACCTATCTCTCCAGCAGGTCCTATTTATATCACAGGCAAGCTTTAAGTCATTAGAATGGGTAATTCTGGTGCTGTTTGTTTTGTGGATATGCAGGAGGTCCCTCAGAGTGGGGTATAACAATGCCCTGTATGCCAGGCATAGATCTCCCCTCAAAAGCATGTAGGAGACAGAATATAGGTATAGGGCCTTGAGGCGGTCTGCATAGGACATATTACTTATGCCCTGTATTCATTTAGTGAGGAACCTCTGTGGATGTTCCAACTGTTAGATATGCCTGCTTATGTACATATCAAAGGGGGCATTGTATTCAATGTCAACAGACTTTCAAACTCTGAAACCCTGAAGCAAGAACATTTAGTATCTCTAACCAAAACCAAGGTACTCTTCAGAAACTGAGACTAACTTACTATGGTTCATCCCTCTAGGTCCAAGTAATGAGCATTACTGTACCACCCTTCAAAAAGCTAACTGATTTCACATCTGCAAACTTTTATCTTTTTCCTTTTTTTTTTACATATAAGATAATCTACAAATCCTAATGTTCCACTGTCAGTTCCTCCCCGTCAATACCTTCCTCTGGCTATTCTCTTAGAAGCCACGATACCTTATAACTTATTAGATCCTATCTCATCTCTCAGTAGGGGAAAGTACTTTCTTAAATAGCTCCTGCTATCTGAATCTCATTCCCAGCAGACTTTAGGAAAGTTAAGGAGTTTATACAATTCAGAAAACAACTTAAATGGCACCCAACAAAAGAAACCCACTGCACATGTTTTTGACAGTCAGTAATAAACCTGTCTTCCTCCTAATATTTAAAGCTTATTATATCAAAGTCTCGTTGTCCTATTATGCATTGCCAGTTTGATTATTTTCTCTTGTTATTTGTACTTGAATGCAGTTGCACCAATCTTGTAATTACCTGGTTATTCAATATTACTTACCTGTTCTATCTTATGTCATTGTACTGTAGTGTGGTACAAGCATATGATCATTTACATGTACTTGTAGTTGCCATTACAGCACGGGTCATGATAGTAAAGGGTCTCAGGCCAAATCATCCACCTAGTTACCAACAGAAAGAAAGAAAGAACTAACGAAGGTTATGAATCACCCTATTATCATGCAAACAAGAAATTACTAAGTAAGAAATACGAACGAAGCTGACCTGAAGCTTATGTGGTCAAAATATTATGCTGATATAGAAAACAAATGACTGACCAACAGTAAAGGGTAAAGCAGAAACTGTTAACGGTTTTCCATGCACAGCTGTGACAAATGGGCCTAGCCATCAGCACTCTGCCATGCTCCCCATCTGCCCAGCAAAAGCAAGTCAGCTCTGCAATAGAACCCTCCCAAAAACCACATATACTGAACTGAAAGGACACTCAGATGCTGCCACTCTGCAACTGTTCAATGCTGCCTCAAAGACCAACCCTCTTGAGTACGTGTTCATCCCAACACGTCATGTCTGACATATAAACAACACAGTCTCCAACCCATTATTGTTTCTCCCCTGCTTTTTTAATTTATTTATTTATTTTTTTACATCCACCTGTGCTTTCCAAAAACAATAACACTCTTGACAGCTACGCCGAATGCAGTCCTATAGAAATGTTCAGCAACAGTACTCACCCTCCAACAACTCCTCAATGCCTTCAAATAGAACAACAAGCCCTCCACCAGCACGAAACCTCAAGGCATCCGGACAGAGGCCCAAGCATCCGCACATGAACATGAACAGTCCTCCCACCTCCCCAAACCCCCCCCCCCCAATTCTAGTGCTGACCCATTTACCTATTTATTTATTTGTTTTTTTTTTGTTTTTTTTTATTACACACAAATTGGATCTCACCTACACCCGCACAACCCACATACTAGCGCAGATGTGAAGAACCCCTTGTCGAGTGCTGAAACCACATCAGCCTCTCTGTCCCAAGAACAAACCACACAACCTGTGCCATGAGGCAACAACGCAACTGCCACACCACTGCACCATCTTCAATGCCGCACACACACAGGAGGACACCCAACTGCTGCACTGGCAAAAGCAAAGCCCCCACAATCAGAACACCAACAAACCTAGGAACCAAGCACTCAATGCGGACAGAAGACCAGGCCTTGCCCCCCATGAACCTTTCGAAGGGCTTGCAGTCTACAGCCCAACCGTCTGTCACCATCTCCCAACATTGATCATACAAACTCAAGGCAGACAGAAACCAGGCCTGCTTCAAGGCTGAAACAGTCCTGGAGTTCCATCCAATCGGCCACACCACAATGCTACAACAACAGACCCAAAACCGAGGCAACTCTGGCCATCCCACCAAAACGAGTGCAGTTGATAGGCACACCACAACCCCACGGTCGCTCCAAATCAACCACTCCACATGGCCATGAAAGAGTGATAGCTGGACATGCCCAGAAAGTGGAAGAATGACAGTCCCTGTGTCAGCACGCACCTCACTGACCTGCACTGCACTGCCTGGGAAACCCCTCCACTTCGTGGCCTCCTCACACAAGAAAAAAAAAAAAATAACATCCCTCAAAGTGTCAAATTTTGCCATACAATCCAGCCAACCCCGATACTACAACAAGTATGTGCTAGTACAACTTAAGATCGAAAAGCCCCCTCCTTTTTTTTTAATTTAAAGACTCCGCCACTCATGCGGAACAAAAAACATTACTCACAGGGGCTGTATAACCTGCGAAAGCCCTGAACTGACATCCTGGTTTACCCAAACACAAGATGCAGAGGCTGCTCACAGTCACCACCACCACTGAAACAGCCTCAATGGAAGACCACAACAACCAGCCCAGAAACAGCAATGTCCCCCAAAAAGTAAGGGAGAACTTCAGTAAAAATGTGCCACAGCATGCAGCATCAGAATAACGGTAGCAACCTCTTCCCCCCACAGAACTCACAACCCGCACACCATTTCCCAAAAAGACTGTAACGGCTCCCTTCAGCCGCCAAGCCCTCCATCAACAAACGTAAGGAGCTTAAAAAGGGCACTACCAGAGAAACACTAAACCCCCAATGAATGCAAAACCCCACGGACACCCTAACATTGCATGGCCTGCCCCCAACTGCCTCCCCAGAGAACCATCCCTAAATCTGAATAAGACATACAGACCATCTCCTACTCTTGAGCCCCCCCCGAGAAAGAAATCCAGAAATACCTACCTACAGCCCAGCTGTCACCAACCAAGACCCAGAGGCCTACCTTTCTCCTGACATAACTACAGGTCGTCATGGGCATACCCTGCCCTTGGCAAGTTAACGCCAAAATGTGATTACTTACCCAGCTACACTTATCTAAACCCCTTAACCCCCTCCCATCCTTATCTCATTTCCTCCCAATTATCCCTCCCTCCATTTAACCCTTTCACCTCCACCACCCACTTAACTCCCATTAATATATCACCCTAACCCCTACTGAAGATGTCCCAAGACAACTTGGTTTGTTACCAAACCTCATTTCGGGATAGTTTATCTTTATGTAGCATAAATGCATGCATTACTTTAAGGTGAACAACACATGCAATTTATATTGTTAATGCTGCAATATGATCATATAATGTTTGTTCTTCTTTCGGCTTTTCCTGGTTAGGGGTCGCCACAGCGGAACTCCGGTCTGCTAATGATTAGCAGTAGATTGTTATGGTGCTGAGGTGCCAGCTTGACACCCAACCTTCAATGAAGGCACGCCCTACGCATGTCTTTCGAATGCCACTTGACCGTGGGGAGGACATGCAGACTCCACACAGAAGGCGCTCCAGCCGAGAATTGAATGGGAGAACCTCTTGCTGTGAGGTGACAATGCTACCGCTGCAACACCGCGGCTTATATATACACACACACACACACACACACACACACACACACACACAATAATATATATTATATATATAGTGTGTGTGTGTGTGTGTGTGTGTGTGTGTGTGTGTGTGTATATATATATATATATATATATATATATATATATATATATGATCATATAATATGGCTGCTAAACATGATAATGTGACCTTTGTCACCTCCATTTCTAATAGCAACAATTTTAGTAAAAACATTTCTGTGTGCATGCTGTGAAATAAACAGTACGCGTGAAGTAGAATGAGGATTAAAATTTGCAGTATATTACTGAATTAGGGAAATGTAAAGAGCACAGCAACATAACTTTTCAAAACATACTGCAACACTGTTTCTGACAATTCAGTAAGTATTGCAATACATGATGTTCTTTATTGGAGTAACGATTTCATGTAAATATGTTTTTTTCTATGGAATTTTTACCACAGATTTTTTTGTAATATCTTCTATAATGCATATAGCAGTTTATCACACACAAGGTGAACAATAATTCTATGACGATTATTTTTGCATTATTATGCATGTGCTAAGACTTTGTGAAAATGAGCTTGTCTTTGGCATGCATCAGTTACCACTGAAGATGTTTCAAAAAGGGTTGCATATTGCAACACTTGAACTCATGTACAAAATTGCAGACCTCAATCTATGCCCTTGAAATGTTATTTCCTCTGTGGATTTAACCTTAGTGCACAAGCTCATGTTCCTTATTGTTATGAGTTTTATTCCAAGCTGATATCACTCACAGTTATTAACTTTTATATGCCACTAAGGAATAATGTAGTAGTTGAACTAAAGGTACACAAGAACACAGTGATAGCAACATCATGCCGATTTTAATATCATACTTGTTTGTGATAATGATCACGTTATAAATGCTATCAACCACCTCACAGCACATTCCCAGAGGTGACAATTTATCTTTTAAAATTTGACTGACATATCAGCATTAAATAGCATTTACTCCAGTTGCTGTGGGGCATTTTATATATACTGATCAGCACCATGGTCAAGTCTTGCCACCATTTTTCTCACCCAAACGGGGCACTGAAGAATTAACATATGCATTGAATTGTAACCCATTTCTGTTTGTTCTGTTGTACAAATGCAGTTGACTAACTTGTCTGTCATTGCTCACAGGCTGATGTATATGGGATCTGAACTGCATCTTGGCAAAAGCATGGCAGGTGAGGGTAAGGGTAGTTCTCTATCAAAACATGTCATTCTTGCAAAGGTAGCTCGGTCAAGTGAAAATCTGCCAAAAAAAAGTTTAGACTAAAGCATTTTTATTAATAGTCAAGGATTCACTTTTCTATATTATTGTGTTGTAAACTCAGAGTTGATATATTTAAGTTTGGGGTGGGGGTGTCTGCTCACATGAAGGGTACAGGGGGACTTGCCCCCATGCAAAAAAAGATTTGTTTAGATTTTTGTCAAAAGTGCTTTTGACTAAGCTTTTTTTGGTGGATTTGCAATCAACAGAACTACCATTGATCAGCATGAATGCAAACTCCATTTAGAGCACAGAGGCAGTATGAGTAGGAGTTCATGCTGAAGGCTTATTCAGGGTGACATTACAGGGTCACAATACAGGAATGAGGATGGAATATCTTAGTAAAGGCTGACACCCATGTACCTGGCATCCAATGCATGGGTAAACATTGTCTTCACCTTTATAGAGGCATAGAAAATTAAAATCAGGACCAACTTCACCAATGGGAGGAATATTTTCAGACCCATGAGCCAGCTCAATTGTGTAAGTATAGTAGCCCATAACTAAGCAACAGAATACCATGACAAGGCAAGAGGTGTTCATTATTGTTTTCTGTTATGTGTAACTTCTGCTCAGATTGATGGGATAGGGAGGGGCATCATGGGAAACTGTATCACCTGGACGTATGTTCAACTGGACGTATAAGAGAATTTAAGTACCTTTATCTGCTTTTTTTTCCAAAAAAATACAGTATTTAAATTGATTTTAACTGTGTGGAAAGAATATTTAGCTGAACTGGAAGTTTTCACTCTGCTCTTCAGTGTGGAAGAAATATTAGCTGAACTGGTAGTTAGTCAATGTTTGCTGAATTTTGTTATTTGCTAGTAATTACAGGTGTGGGGGTAGTCACATTCTTTGATTTCCTGTCCTTGCCTATTTAAGTGGTACAGTGTGAAATATTTTCTGCTTAAAAACCTCAGCTTTGGCCGGCTAACAACTTGTTATATTCAACTGGACGTATAAGAGAATTTAAGTACCTTTATCTGCTTTTTTTAAAAAAAAAAATACAGTATTTAAATTGATTTTAACTGTGTGGAAAGAATATTTAGCTGAACTGGAAGTTTTCACTCTGCTCTTCAGTGTGGAAGAAATATTAGCTGAACTGGTAGTTAGTCAGTGTTTGCTGAATTTTGTTATTTGCTAGTAATTACAGGTGTGGGGGTAGTCACATTCTTTGATTTCCTGTCCTTGCCTATTTAAGTGGTACAGTGTGAAATATTTTCTGCTTTAAAACCTCAGCTTTGGCCGGCTAACAACTTGCTATATTCAACTGGACGTATAAGAGAATTTAAGTACCTTTATCTGCTTTTTTCAAAAAAATACAGTATTTAAATTGATTTTAACTGTGTGGAAAGAATATTTAGCTGAACTGGAAGTTTTCACTCTGCTCTTCAGTGTGGAAGAAATATTAGCTGAACTGGTAGTTAGTCAGTGTTTGCTGAATTTTGTTATTTGCTAGTAATTACAGGTGTGGGGGTAGTCACATTCTTTGATTTCCTGTCCTTGCCTATTTAAGTGGTACAGTGTGAAATATTTTCTGCTTAAAAACCTCAGCTTTGGCCGGCTAATAACTTGCTATATTCAACTGGACGTATAAGAGAATTTAAGTACCTTTATCTGCTTTTTTTTCAAAAAATACAGTATTTAAATTGATTTTAACTGTGTGGAAAGAATATTTAGCTGAACTGGAAGTTTTCACTCTGCTCTTCAGTTTGTCCCACAAACCCTCCCTGTTTTTGTTTTGGTGTTAATCTTGGTGGCCTTGCAGCTGCCCGCCCCTCTTGTAAATTTGTGTTTGGATACTCCTTCTGGGCCCATCTCATTTGCTCACTCAACTGAGTGCAGTGAGATCATATTCTGATTTCAGGCACTCCTACTGTGTACAAAGAGAGCATCTGGGAAACAGAAAAAAAATTTAAGCTTGTTTCCTGCCTTTCCTGTTAAGTGGTATAGACTATTTGTAGGCTTTTGAGCCCCCAAGCCCTTCTGTGTTGGAGGGAAGCCTTCTAGCTTAGTTTTTTTCCCTATAACTATCCAGTTTTCTAGTTTCAGCACTCAAATCTGTTTCTTTGATCTCAGCACTTGTTCAGAAAAAAAAAAAAAATTAATCTGCTTTTACTGTACTTGTGTTTCTACCTACTTTTTTTACTTTTGCATCATCTTAAAAGTACTCAATTGTATTTATTACTGCTTGGTGTAACTCATTCTAAGCCTTCTGGTTTAAACACTTGGGCTTCAGACCAGTTGTTTTGCACTGAGAGGGTTTGCGGTCTGCACTGTAGTGGCAGAACAGGTAGCTTACATCCTTCTAGGTTGGGAACTGCTGATTGAGGGCTCAGTGTCTGTTATTCTAAAAGTGTATTAATTCTGGTTTAAGCACTTAGGCTTTCAGGCCAGTTATTTTACATTAAGAGGGTTCGTGGTCTGCACTCTTGTGGGAGGAGAGGCTGGACTCTGCCCTTCTGAGCTGGGAATTTTTGATTGAAGGCTTATAGTGCATGCATATCTGAACTGCTTCTTACTGAAGTTGGTGCACCTTGTTTGCTGTGGCATAGACTGGATTCGGGCCTGCTGGATCTAGCTTTGTTTGTGTAACTTGAGCACTAATCCAGGCATTCTCTAAAGTATTCAATTGTATTTATTACTGCTTGGTAGTAACTTGATTAAAGTTTAGCTGTCATTCTAAGTCTTTTGGATTAAGCACTTGGGCTTCAGACCAGTTGTTTTACATTAGGAAGGTTTGTGGCATGCACTGTGGTGGCAGGACAGGTAGCTTTCATCCTTCTAAGTTGGGAACTGCTGATTGAGAGCCCAGTGTCTGTTATTATTAAAGTGTATTAGTTCTGGTTTAGGCACTTGGGCTTCAGGCCAGTTATTTTACATTAAGAAGGTTTGTGGTCTGCACTCTTGTGGAGAAGAGGCTGGACTCTGCCCTTCTGAGCTGGGAATTTCTGGTTAAAGGTTTATAGTGCCTGAATATTTGAACTGTATCTTACTGAAATTGGTACACCTTGTTTGCTGTAGCATAGACTAGATCCAGGCCTGCTGAATATAGCTTTGTTTATATGCTTGTTGTTTGTTTGCTTGTTATTTCCTGGAACGCTAATTCCACCTAATACGCAGCTTCTCAGCGCTTCTGTGGCTCACTAGTGATATCTGCATTGCTTACTGTACTTATTTATTTGTTTCACTTGAAAGAAAGTTACTGTTTGTCATTTTTGCATTTAAGTTACCTGTAACACATTGCACTTAAGTTACCTGGCACTTGCTCACTAAAGCAATTATATAAGTCAGCACTAAAAATTAAAAGCACTACACCCTCACTCCCCACTGGCCCTGGTTTTCAATTATTAAGGAATTCCCAATATTATTCTAGCATGTCCAAAGGTCAGTTGTCAATCTCCTCTCCGGTCCAGCTGGTGAATCTGGGAATCTTGAGGCAATGTTACAACTGCCTCATGTACACAGACAACCCTCTCCTCCTCCCAACAAATTCCAACACATGTGAGAGATGCAACCATATAGCCAAACTGGAGGCTAAGCTCTCTCAACTCAGTACTGGCATAACCAGTCAGGAGGAGAAGGAAACCATACTCACTACAATTCCAGTCTCACATAGACCTACCACGACAGAAAACCAAACACATAATCACACAAGAACATACTGAGGCTCTAAATAAAGATCTGCCAAGCAGCAGAGACCTCCAAAGCAGACACCCAAGCAGCCGCTACCCCAAAACAAAACACGTGCAACACATATCTCACAAAGCCAGTGTGCCAAACAGTCACAGCCCTTAAGACTAAACAACACACCTGATACACTTGTAATAGGTGACTATATCGTCAGGCACACTGACGCCCCGCTCACCAGGCTGAACAAGGAGAGGGTCACGGTGAGCAGCCTGTCGGGTGCTAGGATCCGCCACATAACACAAGCACTCAGGTCACTCCAAGGCAAGTACAAATATGACTCAGTCATTGTCCATGCTGGTGTGAATGACCTGAGACGCACCTCCTGGACTACATGAAAAGAGACATAAAGGAGCTCTCTGAGCATGTAGCCCAGGCCGGTATGACCCTGACCTTGAGTAGCATCTTACCTCACCAAGAATGATGCCACAATATGAAGACAAGATGATCAATTTCAACAATTGGCTTAAGTACTGGTGTCATTCAAAGGGGATCCAATGCCTGTCAGCTTGGGATGATATGCTCGACAAGCCACGATGCTTCGCTAGGGACGGCTTGCACCTGTCCCCCTGGGCTTTCGGATATTGGCAAAGGCTCTTGCTACCCCCATAGTGCCTTTTTAGGCAAGGCTCAAAAGACAAAGCCACCTCCATAGGTATCACAAGGATAAGAAACTAAGAGTAATGCTACTCAACGCCAGAAGTCTACACCTCAAGATGCACGCACTCAAACTCTCCTTAGCATGGAGAACATTGATATCTGTGCAGTAACAGAAACCTGGTTCAGGGCTCCCGAGAGCACCCCAGCACTACCAGGTTATACCTCATACCATGCTTTTCGGCCCCAAAACTTGGACCGAACCACAAAAGGAGGGGGGAGTATCAATATTCATCAAAGATACCCACACCTCCAGGTTGGTGGCAAAGCACGAAGCATCAGAGACTATCCATGTGCAACTAACAGTGGGTAAACTGCCTTCCAGTTTATAGCCTGCTACAGACCACCCTCCCAAACCCAGGAACCCCACTCGGCCTTCCTGAGAACACTGGAAAATATGAAGGTCTCTCCAAACACCATTATATTGGGCGACTTCAACTACCCAAACATAGACTGGGAGCATTACTCTAGCTCCAACACCCTAGCCCAAAGGTTCCTAGAATTTATAAACTCAAATGCTATGGAACAACTTGTTACCACTCCCACAAGAGGGGAAAACATACTGGACCTGATCATCACCAACATGGGGACTCTATGCTCCAGACCAGAAGTGTATCCTCACTGGTAAGATCAGACCATAAACTAATCTCACTGGATATTCACATCCCGACCCCACCCCCTGCCCAGAAAACCACAGTGAAAACTTCTCTAAAGCAAATTTTACACTCCTCAAAACTGAGGTGGAATCCTTCAAAGCCCCGGCCTGTGGAAAATACAGCCCAGACCGCAGAATCCTTTATAAATGCATTCTATGAACACCTTCAGGAATGCATGGATCATGCGATCCCAAATAAAACCAAGACCCAATCCTCCAAAGGCAGACGCCCTGTCTGGTGGACCCCAGCCATAAACAAACTATACAATAGAAGGAGGAAGCTACTAAATGATAAAGCAAAATCCCAAAAGGGAAGGCATCACTGATCAGTATTAGCAAAAACTACGGGCACACATAAAATTGTCTAAGGCCAGCTTCGAGAGAAAATTGCACAGGAGACTAAGGATCATCACAAGGCTTTCTTTAGTGATGTTAGGAACCTGGGTGGTAATTCCCAGATATGCTCAGAATTAGTCCCAAATGACAAAAATACACCAAACCCACAGACATTGCCAACATCCTAGCTGACAGGTTCAGCGCAAACTCCCCTCCCCACCAAAAGGGCAAATATCTATCCCAGCAGAGTGCTACCCCTGACATCTCAGATGCTCAGGTAAGAGCCGCCTCTCCAAAGTAAAAACACAGCATCAATGGGACCAGATGGTGTCCCGGCTGTGTCCTACATGAACTCAAAGAAGAGCTAAACCCAAACATAAAACTACTGTTCAATCTCAGCCTTACTACAGGATATGTGCCCAAAGAGTGGCGACAGCAACAGTGGTCCCTCTCCATAAAGGTGGTGCCTCAACGGATCCTGGAAACTATCGCCCATAAGCCTGACTAGCTTGGTCTGCAAAGCTATGGAAAGGATCATCATGGACCTCATAAATAAATATATTGGGACCTACAAACACTGGATCCTACCCAGTTCAGCTTTGTTAAGGGCAGATCCTGCCTCTTAAACCTGGTTGATTTCTTTGAAACAGTCACCAAGGCCATTGACGAGGGAAGGTGGTCCACAGCCTACCTGGACCTCGTAAAAGCCTTCGATACAATACCCCACTGGCATTATAGATAAGCTCACGAGCTTAAATATAAACCCCTATGTCACTAGATGGATTGCAAACTGGCTCAAGGACAGAACCCACATGGTTAGAATTGCTGGAGCCATGTCAGACTCCAAACCAGTTACAAGTGGTGTCCCACAAGGCTCAGTCCTGGGACCTCTTGTTCGGTATATATTTCTCGGAGGTACAGGCCAACACGGAAGGACTGTGGCTGACCAAGTTCGCAGATGACTGCAAACTGGGTGCCATAATCGACTCTCCAGCCGACACAAGCATCCTCCAAAAGGGCCTCATAGAAACAGACAACTGGTGCCAGAGCCATGGCCTCAAGCTAAATGCCAAAAGTGTATAGTCATCCCTTTGGCAAAAACAAAGTGCCCACAAATTACCACATAGGTGGAAATCCATTAAGTACAGAAGAAGTAATTAGGGACCTGGGGACCCAAGTTGATAGCAATCTCTCATTTGACAACCACGTGGCCAAAGTGGTTAGAAAACATTTTATATAGCCCACCTAATCATGAAGGGATTCACATCTAGATCAGGAGGTCATCGTGCCTCTTTACTCATCCTCATCAGGCCCATAATTGAGTACAATGCCCTTTTGGGATGTACCTTACCAGACACCTGCAGCAACTGGAAAGACCCCAAAAGTACCTCACCAAGAGGATCAAAGGGCTCAAACAGATGCCATATGCTGCCCGGTTAAAGAAACTCCAGCTCTACTCAGTGGCATACCACCTGTTCAGAAGAGATCTGTGCCTGACGTATAAAGCCATGTCCAACCCGAATTAATGGACATGCTGCACCTCAGAAAATCCAAATCCCATCGAGCCACGCTCGAGAGACTTGAACCTCAGCAATGAAATAAATAGGACATGCTGGAGGGACAGATTCATAACCCAGAGGCTCCCTTCACTCTGGAATAAAATCCCAGTCCAGGTTAGGCAGAGTCCCTCATTGACTCTCTTCAAGAGGAATCTTGATGAGTGGATGGGAGATCGTAGGTTTACCCCGGGTATCACTTCTGTGTCACTGTTAGATAGAGGCACAGTATACTAACCTCGAAAAAGGGCATAGCAAAATAAATTTAAAATGGGTGGCGAAAGCCAAACACATTCTGGCTAGGCTTATAAATGCCCTAGGGCAGATAGCCTAGTATGAACCTATGAACCTATGAACCTATGAACCCTATGGAGGCACAGATTAAGTATGGGTTCAGGTATGAATGCCAATTCATAATAGCAGTGATTGTACAAATAGGTTATCAATTCTTTAGACATAAGTCCATTAATGTTGAACAGAGCAATGTATGAGTATATGTACTTTACCTACACAAATTGTACATACCTGAAGGAATAGATCTTGCAGCATTGCGTTAGCCAATAGTTCAGTACACATCGATATTTGTGGGTTCATTTCTAAGCAGCAGTGCTTACTCAGTATTACTCAATATATGTATTATTCTACATTTTCATGACTTGTAAGGCATAAACAAGCTTTCCTATAGTCTCACTTCTTGCATAACAGTATATGTGACAAAATTAAATATTTATGTGGGAATATGCATTGACTGTGATATATTACAACTGCATGACATTTATTATATTCTTCTCTGTTGTCTCTCCCCTACCCTCTATCTATAGTTTTATGACATTTGGACTATCATTCTTGCTTCAATATGCCCACCAGCGCATGGAGCTACTCTGACCACAGGGGCTCAGAGTGCCACCCGTCCATAGGTTGCTATGGTAGTGGAACCATGATAGGCAGCACAGGCACCCAGCCCTTCTGGGTCACAACCTGGAAGTACTGCCGCCACAGCTCTTGAACTACCTGCATCAGGTAGCTCTGTCTTTGGGGCTGGTGCATTGGTACCCACCGGGTGTGGTTCCAGTGGAGGTGGTGATTATGTCACCCAACAGGAGCTGACAGGAGAGGTGGAGGAGATTATTGAGAGAGTCCTCAGTACCCACGTTGGCTGTATGGAAAGGATCCTGCAGTCTTCTTCTTTCACCTTTTCCCATTAGGGGTGGCCACAGCAGCACAGCAGTCCACAGAATGATTGGCAGTGGAGTTTTACAGTGTTGAGTTGCCAGCCCGGTGCCCAACCATCCACAGAAGGCATATACATGTACACACTCTCGCCTAGGACATTGGTTCAGCATCCAGCACTTCCGCAGGTGTCTGCAACAGGAGATAGTGGTGAGAGTTCTGAGAGTGAGGACCATATTCCCAGTATATATTCACTCTGGATGGACTACACCTCAGGATTCCCATACCTATCCACAGTCTTGGTGTTCCCTATCCTCTTTTTTCCATCACCATGCCTGTTTGACTTGTGAACATACCTTTCTCTCACATTCCTAAATACCTTCACAACATTCTTCCTTAAAAAAGGAAAAGACTGGTCCCACAAAAAAAAAAACTGCACCCCATACATAGTTGTCCAGTTCACATATGACTTGGTCTAGTTGGTCACACACTATGATTAAGTTGTTGTCACGCATTCTTTATGGTGTGACTACCCAATTTTGTCAAATTATTTGCAGAAGTACAGTGATAGGTTGTGAAGAAGTGAATAGCTATGGTGCTGTCGTATGACAATCCTGCACATTCCTTAATATCTCCCCTGGTGTCTTATTCTCTGTATGCTCTACATTTTCTACTTTATCCTATCAACAACATCCCACACATTTAATCTGGTTAATAAAAGATTGACACACCACACACATGGCCAGAAATGGCCCATAAGCCAAATTTTCTATTACTGTCCACACCATTTGCCCAATGCTCAGTACAGAGCAGCACTGCATGGGTATCTTACGGTCAAGGCTGCTGCCCGTCCTATGGGAAAAAATTATGAATTTACCAGGTGCTACATTCATATGGTGTACATCTTGCTACCATGCTTGGCCTACTATGCAACAGAAAAGAATAATGACGCAGTATGAGAGGATAATCGTTATCATCATAGTGTATAACAGGACCAAGAGTTTAAAATATACCATGTGGCATGTTTCAATTATCATTAAGGTTATGAAGCATGATACACACATAGCTCAATGCTTCATCCATTTGTCATGGACCCTTCAACTGTTTGCTAGCTGAAATGTGAATTCCTCTTTGGGATTCTCAGATAATGCTTATGTCTAGGAAATGTTGAGTAAGAGTGGTAGGTGTTGGAATGCAGCATGGTATATGGCATTAGTTAAAGGTTTCTTTCTTATAACATTATACTTTGTGAAGGTGTGGATACATATGTTAGACCCCCATCGCTATCTTGGTTATTCATTAATTACTCTAGCAGTATCCTACCATCTGCTTGTTCCCTGTTTTGAAGACTGAACTGCAAATCAGCATTACAGTTTCAATAGTGTTAAACAAAAAACTCACACACTACACACATGACTACTACACACATGGCCACTACACACATGGCTTAGAAATAGAAATGGGTATGCCTGTATCAATCATTTGTGCAACACAACAAAGCTCACTGCTAGTTCTCACCCTAAGTTAAAAAAACTATAAAAAATATTTAAAATGTGCTAATACTTTACCATCAGCAGTGCAAATGAGCTTGTCAGCAGTGATTGTGATAGACTAAGGGCCGGATTCACGAAATGTCCGTGTAAGACTTAATATGTCTTACTTGGAGGCTGCAGTTGAACTGTATGACGTCAGCATGCCATGCATATTCATGAGGGCATGCTGAATCATAACCAAGTCTAACATGGTCCGTGTAGGAAAGTAGGGGGCGTGTCCGATTGCCGAGTACAGCAAAGGGACACGCCCCCAGAAGAGTCAGAGTCCTGAAAGTAAACACCCACGAGCGAGTCTGCTGAAATGTCAAGGAACACACCACACATCCCCAAAGACTAAACCCTACTGAAAATATGTAAAATGTAAAAAATAGCAGTTTCCTTTTTTTTTTATAATTTCCAAAATGTTTGCCCGCATTTGCACTCGTTTGCGCGGGTATGCCCTTTGCTCAACCACAGTTAGCAGATATGACATTGAAAAGCATATAAGATCTACATATGCAAATTAAGCAAAGTAGCAATAGCGTAGCAGTAGAGATGTTGCCCAAAGAATAGGTAGTCACGGTTCGAGCCCCACAACATCCTCCATTTTTTTATATAAGTATGAAACAATTCCGATATATATATAAATTTAATTTAAGTAAAATGTAATGAAATGGCCCATGTATTTCTGAACAAAACCTATATTATGCATATATAAAAAGGATCATAATTGCCCGTAGCTTAGCAGCACTTTAACAAGCTTAATATGAGTGCCCATAGCTGAGCAGCGCTTTAACAAGCTTAATATGAGTGCCCGTAGCTGAGCAGTGCTTTAACAAGCTTAATATGAGTGCCCGTAGCTGAGCAGCACTTTAACAAGCTTAATATGAGTGCCCATAGCTGGGCAGTGCTTTACCCAGTGTAATATGAGTGCTTATGGCTAAATAATGCGTTACCCAGCGTAAGCCATTTGCGCGGAGCTGCCCAGCGTGCCAACCAGCTTACCGTCGGGCAACGTTGGGCAAGCTGTAGCAAAGTCGCCTTTACACAGGCACACCTACTAGCCTGTCTAGACAGTAGTAAAATAAAAAAAGCAATGACAAGGATCAAACCCAGGATACTGTGCACCATAGTCAAAGTAATGAACCACTAAGCCATGACAGTTGCACTGAGAAATACAGATACCT
>NC_056728.1:331856453-331916453 GCF_019279795.1 Protopterus annectens
ACACTGGATTGCCTACTAATGCTTGGTTACATGTCTTAGACTGGGCTTCTCCCCTTAGCAACCCCTACTTGGTGGCCATGTTGTCTTCAGCCTGCTATTCCCTTACAATGTAATTTAACAGTTTTCATAGATTCCACGTTTGTGGCTTTTATTTTCTTATTTTATGATTTTTTCTAACACATTCCATTACGCGCACTCACATAAACATCGAATGCTTGAAAAAAAAAAAAAGTATTTTTATTTTAATTTTGCATCTGGGAACATTTCCAATGGCTGTATATTTGGCCATTGGCATGCTTCCTCAACCATATGCAACCTTTATTTGGAGCTGACAAGGCTCCATTGTGCTATTTACAGAACGGTACTCAGTTGTCAACTGAGTACATTTCTGCAGCTAGCACGGCTCCTACTCGGACAGATTTGTGCTTCCTGGATTGCAAATTTACCTCATTTGCATGCCTTTTGGCTGCAAGTGAGGTAATTTGCATATCCCAGCCCTGTCAGTGTAGGAGACGTTTTAGGAGCTCTCTTACACGCCCCTACAAGCTGTTCCTGGATCGCTCGTTGGACATGATGGCTGCATGGAGTCTTACTCTATTCGTACACTCCATGCAAGCCATCGTGAATCCGGCCCTAAAAGTAATTTTAGTAACCTCTATTAGTTGTATATAGTTTTTTTGGCTTATTGGATTCTAGACAAGTGGACTCCTTTATAATTCAGTCTATGTACTTCCATATTTAAATGACTGTTGCACTATCTCACATTTCCTTTCAAGTATGCTCCTGTGAACTGGTAAAAATACAGATATAACTGGAGAGTTGTGTTAATGAGTGCAGTGCACATATTTTGCACATATGACTTGTAATTACCTTGCACACTATACGCACATTATAGACTTGTCAGTAATGCAGTCATGAGTACAAGATTTGCATGCCATTATCTTGAGATGAACAATTGCGAATCCATTGGCATTTCTGACTACCATACATCACATATCTCATAACTGTTCATCACACCTTATGTGACACAAATATATATATATATATATATTTCTTCTTTTTTTGGTGGTCTTTCAATTACTTCTACCTTGTTTCCCAATTCTTTATAAAACTTTTATGGGTCATCAATACATTTCTTATTTTGTACTTTTCCTTTATATTTATCTGTGTATCTTTTAAGTTTTACTGCTTGTGCTGATATTTTTAGTTTATTATTTGCGATAGTGCATGATAAATCCTGATCCATTATAATAACTGTGCATTGCTTTTATCATGTCTTTCTGAGTATTTTTGTTGATCTGTTCCTTCTTCTATGCTCTTATAACAGTGACACTTCTTGTCTTAATTGCTTTATAGTTTTCTCTATTCGAACTTCCATGATGGCATTTGATTTCTCCCTGACCTTTCCATTACTACCCTGTGTCCTTGTGGTAGGACTTTATCTGTTATTAATTTGGCTGCACAGTAATGTATCCTGTTTACTTCTGTTATATAGGTTCATAGGTAGGTTCATAGGTAGGTACTAGGCTAGCCTATGTAAGCCTAGCCAACAAGGTTCCCTGGCTTATGCCATCCAAGAAAGTAATTTTCCTGTGCCACTGTAGAGCAGAGACACAGAAGTGATCCCGGGGTGTATTTCCTATTTCCCTTCCACTCATCAAGATTTTTCTTGAAGAGTGCTAATGAAGAACTTTGCTTGACATAGATGGGTAGCCTGTTCCAAAGTATAGGAAGTCTCTGGGACAGGAATCTATCCCTCCAGCATGTCTGTTTATTGTGGTGACAAGGTTTAGATCCCTAGAGCTTGTAGCTCGGAGGGATCGGGATTTCTTTAGGTGTAGCATGTCCAGCAGCTCTGGGTTTGACATAGCTTTATATGTTAGGCAGAGATCACCTCAGAGTAGGCGATATGCTATGGAGTAAAGCTGGAGTTTTTGAGGTGGTCAGTGTAGGGCATTTGTTTGAGGCCAGTAATCCTCTTTGTGAGGTAATTCTGTGGCCTTTCCAGCTGCTGCAGATGTCTTGTGAGGTACATTCCAAAAGGGGCGTTGTACTCTATAATGGGTCTAATGAGTGATGAGTAGAGGGGAAAAATGACCTCTTTTTTCCTGGATGAGAACCCTTTTATGATGAGGTGTGCCATGTAGAAGGACTTCCTGACTACTGTGGCGATGTGACTATCAAAGGAGAGACTACTGTCCACCTGGGTCCCAAGGTCTCTTATCATGCATTCGGTGTTAAGTAGAATCGCAAGTATATTGCATGAATCTCTATAGACAGTCCTAATTACTGTATTCATTTGTTTTATCAGACTTCTAACTGTGTGGGTTTTATTGGCCTTTTTCACTCTATTTCTTTCATTGATCTTAATATGTCTATCCATCTCTACTAAATCAAGCAACTCTTCTCTTACATAACTTTTTTCTAAACTGAGGGCACATTCTTTGTTCACCATTTCCAGCGGGAATTCAATAGAAAGTTCCAGAGCTTCTTCTTGTGCCACGTTCTCTTCAGATTCAGCCTGTGTCTTCCATTGCTCTTTCATATGGGAACTCACTGGCCTATCACTCCCTGACATTGATTGTGTCAGAGTAGCCATAATTTCCTGTTCTTTCCCTTGATGTATAGCTCCAACTGAGCCTTTGTACTGGTTTCCTATGGGAGGCTCCAAATTATTTCCATATGTCAACTGATTAGATGCTTCCTGCTCCAATGGTTTCTCCTTAATTTTGGTGACAATTGCTCTGTCCTGTTGTGTTGTTACCTGTGTTAAATTTTCTACACTAAGTCCTTCACTTTGCAGGTAATCCATAACCTCAGTTTCTATTTCTTTAATTTCTCCATTAAGAATTCTCTTTTCTACTTTTCCTCTTTGTTTTCTTATACTTGTATTGTAAAATTTTCCAAATCTGGATGTCTTTGCCTGTATTTTTCTTCAAATATCTTTGGTGCTGCTCTTTTTGCACTGACTAGTTTTGCTGTCTCCTTTGCATAAATATTGCACATTATACCATGACCCCCCATTAATATTCCAAAACGTGCATGCTGATTGGCCAGTGTGCACGTTGTAAATCGATTTATACTAATGGAAAAAGGTCCAGTCACCCGGACTTTTTCCATTAGTATAAGTCTCTTTTAAAACACTATCTCACTATGTTAAAAGAGTTTAACATAGTGAGACAGGTTTAAAAAAAGCAACGGAGATCTCAGTTGCTTTTTTTAAAGCTGTCTTGCTATGTTAAACTCCTTTAACATAGTGACACAGTGTGTAAAAAGCAACAGAGATCTTGCTTTCTCCGTTGCTTTTTTTTTAAACCTGTCTCGCTATGTTAAATGGGTTTAACATGGAGACAGCTTTAAAATAAGCAACGGAGATCTCCGTTGCTTATTTTAAAGCTGTCTCGCTATGTTAAACCCATTTAACATAGTGAGACAGGTTTAAAAAAAAAAAAAAAGCAACGGAGAAAGCAAGACCCATTTAACATAGCGAAACAGTAAAAAGCAATGGAGATCTTGCTTTCTCCGTTGCTTTTGGCCACAGCTCTGATGTACTGTGTAGGCATGCGCAGTACATCAGAACTGCCGCGGATACCAGACAGCTGCAGAAGGGCAGCAAAGAGGCATTATACAATGCCATTATTTAAGAAAAGTAATTATTTCTTTTCTTAAATAATGTCATAGTATAATAGCAATAACCACTTCTGGGTGTGGGTCGGGATTACCCACGGTTGTCTTTGTTTGGTTCCTCGGGCTTCGCCTTCGGGACCAAACCATGCCAACCGTGGGTAAATCCCGCATTACCCACACCCAGGCGTGGGTTATTGCTATAATATTCAATCTCATTTTCTTTCACATGTCCATATTTCTTCTTCAGATGTCTCCTGCTCTTTTTGTTTCCCCTTACTTTGGGGACTCATTGTTTCATCATGCTGTGATATAAACTGTATTAGACTTTCTACACTGAACCTTTCACTTTGCAAATATTCTATAACTTCAGCTTCTATTTTTCTACCCTCTACTTTACTAATCTTCTATTCTACATTCCCTCTTTGTGATTTTATTTTTTTATTGTGGAATTTTCCATATCTGGATGCCTTTGCCTATATTTCTCTTTGAATATCTTTGGAGCTGCCTTTTTTGTGTTGATTAATTTGGCTTTCTCCTTTGCATAAATATCGTACCATATCAGATCTTTCTTTCTTTCCCATGTTCATATTTCTTTTTTATACACTTCAAACATCTCTAAATTTTGTTCTTTAAATTTTCGCACTTCTTTAGTCGCTTCTTTTTCCAAATGACACAAGGCTTCTTGGACTATATAGTATTTTTCATGGATCTGTTATATTAGTGAACACAAATTTTTATTGGAAGCCTCTGACAGTTTTTCTTGTGAAAACATTTTTCTTTCCTCTAATTTCTCTCATAATCTTTTTGTATATCTTATGTCTTGAAATTATGGGCTTCTTGAATAATAGTAACAATGCATAATTTCTTTCTTGTCTTCAATAGTCCACTCTATTGTGTGCATTGCTCTTTTTTGGCCTATCGTTTTTTGTGATTTTTGTGGACTGCTACATTCCTGTGTGGCATCATCACTTAATGCATAGGTCAAGAGGATCTTGGCAAACATTGCATATGTTCAAATCCAGTAGTGTGTGTGTCTTTTATTATTTTGTTCACAATATAGTGGTAACAGGCAAGAATGGCTTATTCAACAGATTTTGATGTGTGACATGCTATATACTGGTCAAAAGGTGTCATGGTACTTGTGTTATGATATTTTGTTATGGTTTTGGATGGGTGAGAGATGTTCATCCAGTAACTGCTGTACTTCTCTATATGCATGTCCAGTATAATGCTGTATGCATTGCATTTTTCATTATCAGACAGTTAGCCCAAAGCATTATGACTAATCAAAGGTGGAGAATAGTCATTTGTTGTTTTGTTAATGCTGAGAATTTGGTTCTGGCAGAATGGCTCTGCTGACTGTTGCACAATGAAGGTAATGGCTGATGCATGGTGGTCATCAGACAGTGTTATAGCCCTGTCTATAACTGTTGTATGCTAACTCTGGCAGCTACCACAGTTCACTAACAACCTCATGGTGATGTTACAGCTATCTGTGAGGAACGTTGCGTGTTGTGATCATGGCATTAGAGACTGTTGTACAATGCTGAAGTTTGTAGACATTTTCCAAATTGATATTAAAAACCCTTCAGAAGTGTACTTTGTCATAGTGTGTTACTTGTATATGTGTGGTAGCAGAAGGTATTATATACCTGATGTGATGCTTACATAGATACATATGCTTGCCTCTCTAATCACATAATAATTTGAAACATTGCATGCAGCAGTTGTCCTTACACAATACTGACATCAGGCACACTTTTGCTGTGATCATTTCTCCTAGGAGGTACCTATCATGAATG
This sequence comes from Protopterus annectens, assembly GCF_019279795.1. Taxonomy (NCBI): domain Eukaryota; kingdom Metazoa; phylum Chordata; order Ceratodontiformes; family Protopteridae; genus Protopterus; species Protopterus annectens. The sequence goes on from NC_056728.1 coordinate 331,861,883, forward strand.
GTCTTGCTATCATATATTTAATCATGTCTGTAGGCATACACTTACATACTTATACATGCAATGATGGTTAATGAACTGCCTCCATATAACATGTGTCCAGCGGCAACTCGTCCTATTGGACTGCAGAACTGCAACCCCCCCAGCTGAAAACCAAAAATAAAAAAAAAAATCCCAAAACTAAAAAACTCATGCGTTCGTGAGTGGAAACCCGAATCCAGACTGCTGTTTAACCAGTCTGGATTCGGAATAAGGCAGCAGTCTCACAGATGCCCCAGAAGTCTACGCGGTTACAGCCGCAAAGACTCGAAGTGGATCGGACTGCAAGGTCTGCAGTCTGTGCTCGCTCACATGCATTCTCGGCATTCCATAACAGAATGGAATCGGAACTAGCAAGGACTAATGCTGGCAGCTTATTGAGGAGGAGAAACAGCAACACTTGCTTTATGGAGAAAATGAAGCTTTGGACTGCTGTGCTTGCTTTATGGAGGAAACGTTGAGGGCTTATGGAGCTTTGGACTGCTTTGCTTGCTTTATGGAGGAAACGCCGGGGGCTTATGGAGAAACGCAGCTTTGGACTGCTGAATGAGAGGCCAGGTACTGCTTTAGGGAGGAAATGGTGTGTGTGTGTGTGTGTGTGTGTGTGTGTGTGTGTGTGTGTGTGTGTGTGTGTGTGTGTGTGTGTGTGTTTGTGTGTGTGCTTAAGACTTCCAGGTGACCGGAATTACAAGAGGCTTTGTTACAGCAGCTTTCTAAATATGATCCCTGTGAAGTCCAAGCTGCAAGGATGTACAAAACAAAGTGAATTGGCAGTTATTTAGATACAGCTCAGACTTACATACATACATACAAATGTCTCAAGCATGGGAATTAAAGCCCTTCTAGCTTGTCAATATGCCGAAACACTTGTTCTCATAATAAATGTCCGGGCTGTTGTTAAAAATATCTAAACTAGTACTTGCTTTAATGTAATTAGGTAGTCTGTTCCAAGCATCAGCTACTCTGTCAGAGAACAAATTAGTACACTTCTTATTCCTATAGAATCTTCTACATAGGTTATCTGATGATTCTCTAGTACTTTTTGATAACCCCAAATATTCCCAGAGGTAGTTGTCTCTAAATGCCCTACATACCTGAATAAGATCTCTTCTTAAATATCTGTAAGAGACAATGTATAAGTTCAGATATTTTAGTCTTTCATAATAACTTAGACTTTCACATCCATGGATGCCCTTAGTATATTTCCACTGTACTCTTTCCAGTTTATTCATGTTTGTTTTCCTATAGAGTTTCCATATTGTTATTCCATACTCATGTTTGGGTCTAATGTAACTAACAAACAATGACTTCATTATGATTGATTTCCTAGACTTTATAAATCTTTTTATACAACCTATAGTTCTATAACTATCATTAGCCAATTGGTTGATATGATTAGAAAAACTCATTGCTGAATCTACCCATATACTCAGGTCCTCAAATGAGTCTACAGTTTCAATCACTGTGTGCTGTATTAAATATTCCCCTTTCAGTTTATGTCTCCCAAATCTCATATGCTTAGTTTTTGATGTATTTATCAACATATTATTCTCCTGAGCCCAAATGGTCAATTTAGTCAAATTATTTTGCAGACATGCCTTATCTGTAACACCTGTAATCAGTTTACCCAATTTCAGGCCATCAGCATATAGACTGTAGAACACCTCAGATGAAAAAGTAAGGTCTGAAAGATACAATCTAAACAAGTAAGGGTCTAGTACAGAGCCCTGTGGGACACCTTGACTGTAACCAAGGATTTCACCTGTCCAGTTGGTGTGTGATACTTGTCATGTCCTATAGCCATGCAGCTATCCATCTTATCAACAGTACATCAATACCTAGTTGTACTAATTTATTGATCAGTGTTTTGTGCATGACCCTGTCAAATGTTGAAGTTAAATCTATATAAATCACATCACAGCACAATTTTTCATTCATAGCTGTTATTATATTGTTATAGAACATCATGTTACAGGTGGTAATAGATCTATTTCAACATATGCATGCTGATATATGGTTTCAAGTCCCAACATATCCAGTTCTGACAATAACTTATCCAGTATTACTTTCTCCATTATTTTTCCACAACATGAAAGTAGACATAAGGGGCTATATAATTCTGGGTTTGTCCTACTCCCCTTTCCCTTAAAGACAGGTTTAATAAGTGCTTGTCTCCAATCTTGAGGAATCTCCCCATATTTATATGACCTAGTGAATAATAGATGTAATGGCAGTATAAGTGCTTGCTTAAGTGTTCTCGGGTCATTGTTACTTATTCCGTCTCCTCCCTGCACTTTGTTTGGATCCAGTTTGCACAGTTCTTTATCAATATAGTCTAATTTGATTCCAGTATCTGGGGTTACCTGGATGTCACTAGGACAACTTACCACCCCTTTTGTGGAGCCAAACTGTTTTGCATAAGATTTTGTAAATATATCTATAATCTGTTGTGTCTGAGAATAAATTTTAGAATCTACACACAGTTTATCAGTTTGTGCATCTTTACTCTTTCCACATCTTATGTATCTATAAAAAGGTTTCCTATTATGCTCAATATCTTTATATAAATTTTCTTCAAATTATTCTTGAGCTTGTCTAACACTATGCTTAATCTGTTTGTCCAGCTCATTTATTTCAGTTATCAAAGTTGTAGTATGACCTCTCTTCCATTTCTTATTTATTTGTCTCTCACCTTAATCAGGTATCTTGTTCTTATGGAAGTATACCCCCCCTGATGTTGCTTGCCTAGATCCTGATGTTAATTTTTTTTTTTACTTTTTGCACTCAAACAATTTCTCTTTCAAAACTTTCCACATTCCATTTGCAGTTTTTCCACTGAATACCTCACTCCAGTTAGTTTTATACAGTAACTGTATACAGTAACTGTTTTGCTTCCCTATAATCTGTAATTAACCTTCTGTACATTGGCTTAGATTTAATTTTTTGCAGAATTATCTAGCAACAAATTAACCTTATGTCCCCATGATCACTGCACATCAATGGTGGTAAAACTTAACTTGACATTACAGTAATTTCTTTGGGAACACAAACAATATCTAGTATATTCCGTCCCCTGGTAGGTTTTTTTTTTACAATCTGAAGCATTTGTTGTTCCTGAATATACTCTGTGAATAATTTCTTTACTTACGTTGTTGAATCAATATTATTCCAGTCTGTTTCTGGTAAATGTAAGTCCCCAGCAAATATTATTCTTCCCTCCTGTGTTTCATGTAAGAAATGTATGAATTCCTCTAGGTCATCTGCACTTGACTTTGGTGGTCTGTACACTCCAACAATTGTTATATGTTCCAGGGTTGTCTTTATTGTCACAGTTACACAGTCTATAGTATTGGTGTTATCACTGAACATGTAATAATCACAAGTCTCATAGCTATCTTTAATCCCTATCATAACACCTCCACTTGATTATTTTGTTAGAATGTCTGTTACAGTAAAAACATTTATACCCTGACAGAACTGGTTTCCAGTCACTGCTCTTTAGCCATGTTTCACAAACTATAACAACATCAATTTTGTGGGAAAGTAGCAAATTTTCTAATAAAAAACGTTATTATTAATGCTCTTAGCATTAACAACCATCAGAGATACATCACATGTTGCTATCTGTGAACTGTTACATTTTTGACCTGGCAAAAATCCTGGCTAGTGTTTGTCAAATATTGCAAAATATCTACTGCAAAAATTATTTTCCCTGATCTAGACAAATGCACACCATCCTATCTGAACACATGTGCCCAAAAGAAGGCTTGGATGCTCTACACATTTCCATTTTTTAAAACAGGACATTTTTTCCATGTAGGTGCTTATCCAAAAAATATTTTTATTCACAGTGACCTGACTATCCTTTCTATAGGTGATTTGTGAAAAATATGTCCTAACACCAGTACAAGCTATACTATCTAGGAGGGCTGTCAGTTCCCGACTAACAGTCAGAGAATCTTTGTTGGTGACATCATTTGTAGCAACATGAATAAAAACAGATCCATACTTCCTTACATTAAGGCATTCCAAGGCTTGTCTCACATCTTCTGTTTTTGATCCTGGCAAGCATAACACTATTTGATGTTCATTATCATCTCTTCAGATATAAGTATCAGTTCCTCTAATAACTGAATCTCCAATTACAAGAATATCTTTGCTGACCATCTCTGAAGAATCTTCAACTTCTAATACAGTACTTTCTGCTCTATCAATTGTTACGAAGGACAGATCTTCATCATATTTCTTTTTTATACCCTTCAAACATCTCTAAATTTTGTTCTTTAAATTTTCGCACTTCTTTAGTCGCTTCTTTTTCCAAATGACACAAGGCTTCTTGGACTATATAGTATTTTTCATGGATCTGTTGTATTAGTGAACACAAATTTTTATTGGAAGCCTCTGACAGTTTTTCTTGTGAAAACATTTTTCTTTCCTCTAATTTCTCTCATAATCTTTTTGTATATCTTATGTCTTGAAATTCTGGGCTTCTTGAATAATAGTAACAATACATAATTTCTTTCTTGTCTTCAATAGTCCACTCTATTGTGTGCATTGCTCTTTTTTGGCCTATCGTTATTTGTGATTTTTGTGGACTGCTACATTCCTGTGTGGCATCATCACTTAATGCATAGGTCAAGAGGATCTTGGCAAACATTGCATATGTTCAAATCCAGTAGTGTGTGTGTCTTTTATTATTTTGTTCACAATATAGTGGTAACAGGCAAGAATGGCTTATTCAACAGATTTTGATGTGTGACATGCTATATACTGGTCAAAAGGTGTCATGGTACTTGTGTTATGATATTTTGTTATGGTTTTGGATGGGTGAGAGATGTTCATCCAGTAACTGCTGTACTTCTCTATATGCATGTCCAGTATAATGCTGTATGCATTGCATTTTTCATTATCAGACAGTTAGCCCAAAGCATTATGACTAATCAAAGGTGGAGAATAGTCACTTGTTGTTTTGTTAATGCTGAGAATTTGGTTCTGGCAGAATGGCTCTGCTGACTGTTGCACAATGAAGGTAATGGCTGATGCATGGTGGTCATCAGACAGTGTTATAGCCCAGTCTATAACTGTTGTATGCTAACTCTGGCAGCTACCACAGTTCACTAACAACCTGATGGTGATGTTACAGCTATCTGTGAGGAACGTTGCGTGTTGTGATCAAGGCATTACAGACTGTTGTACAATGCTGAAGTTTGTAGACATTTTCAAAATTGATATTAAAAACCCTTCAGAAGTGTACTTTGTCATAGTGTGTTACTTGTATATGTGTGGTAGCAGCAGGTATTATATACCTGATGTGATGCTTACATAGATACATATGCTTGCCTCTCTAATCACATAATAATTTGAAACATTGCATGCAGCAGTTGTCCTTACACAATACTGACATCAGGCACACTTTTGCTGTGATCATTTCTCCTAGGAGGTACCTATCATGAATGGTCTTGCTATCATATATTTAATCATGTCTGTAGGCATATCACTTACATACTTATACATGCAATGATGGTAAATGAACTGCCTCCATATAACATGTGTCCAGCGGCAACTCGTCCTATTGGACTGCAGAACTGCAACCCCCCCCCAGCTGAAAACCAAAAATAAAAAAAAAAAATCCCAAAACTAAAAAACTCATGCGTTCGTGAGTGGAAACCCGAATCCAGACTGCTGTTTAACCAGTCTGGATTCGGAATAAAGCAGCAGTCTCACAGATGCCCCAGAAGTCTACGCGGTTACAGCCGCAAAGACTCGAAGTGGATCGGACTGCAAGGTCTGCAGTCTGTGCTCGCTCACATGCATTCTTGGCATTCCATAACAGAATGGAATCGGAACTAGCAAGGACTAATGCTGGCAGCTTATTGAGGAGGTGAAACAGCAACACTTGCTTTATGGAGAAAATGAAGCTTTGGACTGCTGTGCTTGTTTATGGAGGAAACGTTGAGGGCTTATGGAGCTTTGGACTGCTTTGCTTGCTTTATGGAGGAAACGCTGAGGGCTTATGGAGAAACGCAGCTTTGGACTGGTGAATGAGAGGCCAGGTACTACTTTAGGGAGGAAATGGTGTGTGTGTGTGTGTGTGTGTGTGTGTGTGTGTGTGTGTGTGTGTGTGTGTGTGTGCTTAAGACTTCCAGGTGACCAGAATTACAAGAGGCTTTGTTACAGCAGCTTTCTAAATATGATCCCTGTGAAGTCCAAGCTGCAAGGATCTACAAAACAAAGTGAATTGACAGTTATTTAGATACAGCTCAGACTTACATACATACATACAAATGTCTCAAGCATGGGAATTAAAGCCCTTCTAGCTTGTCAATATGCCGAAACACTTGTTCTCATAATAAATGTCCAGGCTGTTCTTAAAAATATCTAAACTATTACTTGCTTTAACGTAATTCGGTAGTCTGTTCATGCATCAACTACTCTGCCTGAGAACCAATTAGTACACTTCTCATTCCTATAGAATATTCTACATAGGTTGTCTGATGATTCTCTAGTACTTTTTGATAACCCCAAACATTCCCAGAGGTAGTTATCCCTAAATGCCCTATATACTTGAATAAGATCTCCTCTTAGATATCTGTAAGAGACAATGTATAAGTTCAGATATTTTAGTCTTTCATAATAACTTAGACTTTCACATCCATGGATGCCCTTAGTATATTTCCACTGTACTCTTTCCAGTTTATTCATGTTTGTTTTCCTATAGAGTTTCCATATTGTTATTCTATACTCATGTTTGGGTCTAATGTAACTAACAAACAATGACTTCATTATGATTGATTTCCTAGACTTTATAAATCTTTTTATACAACCTATAGTTCTATAACTATCATTATCCAATTGGTTGATATGATTAGAAAAACTCATTGCTGAATCTACCCATATACTCAGGTCCTTAAATGAGTCTACAGTTTCAATCACTGTGTGCTGTATTAAATATTCCCCTTTCAGTTTATGTCTCCCAAATCTCATATGCTTAGTTTTTGATGTATTTATCAACATATTATTCTCCTGAGCTCAAATGGTCAATTTAGTCAAATTATTTTGCAGACATGCCTTATCTGTAACACTTGTAATCAGTTTACCCAATTTCAGGCCATCAGCATATAGACGGTAGAACACCTCAGATGAAAAAGTAAGGTCTGAAAGATACAATCTAAACAAGTAAGGGTCTAGTACAGAGCCCTGTGGGACACCTTGGTGTGTGATACTTGTCATGTCCTATTTGTAAGCCATGCAGCTATCCATCTTATCAACAGTACATCAATACCTAGTTGTACTAATTTATTGATCAGTGTTTTGTGCATGACCCTGTCAAATGTTGAAGTTAAATCTATATAAATCACATCACAGCACAATTTTTCATTCATAGCTGTTATTATATTGTTATAGAACATCATGTTACAGGTGGTAATAGATCTATTTCAACATATGCATGCTGATATATGGTTTCAAGTCCCAACATATCCAGTTCTGACAATAACTTATCCAGTATTACTTTCTCCATTATTTTTCCACAACATGAAAGTAGACATAAGGGGCTATATAATTCTGGGTTTGTCCTACTCCCCTTTCCCTTAAAGACAGGTTTAATAAGTGCATGTCTCCAATCTTGAGGAATCTCCCCATATTTATATGACCTAGTGAATAATAGATGTAATGGCAGTATAAGTTCTTGCTTAAGTGTTCTCGGGTCATTGTTACTTATTCCGTCTCCTCCCTGCACTTTGTTTGGATCCAGTTTGCACAGTTCTTTATCAATATAGTCTAATTTGATTCCAGTATCTGGGGTTACCTGGATGTCACTAGGACAACTTACCACCCCTTTTGTGGAGCCAAACTGTTTTGCATAAGATTTTGTAAATATATCTATAATCTGTTGTGTCTGAGAATAAATTTTAGAATCTACACACAGTTTATCAGTTTGTGCATCTTTACTCTTTCCACATCTTATGTATCTATAAAAAGGTTTCCTATTATGCTCAATATCTTTATATAAATTTTCTTCAAATTATTCTTGAGCTTGTCTAACACTATGCTTAATCTGTTTGTCCAACTCATTTATTTCAGTTATCAAAGTTGTAGTACGACCTCTCTTCCATTTCTTATATATTTGTCTCTCACCTTAATCAGGTGTCTTGTTCTTATGGAAGTATACCCCCCCTGATGTTGCTTGCCTAGATCCTGATGTTAATTTTTTTTTTTACTTTTTGCACTCAAACAATTTCTCTTTCAAAACTTTCCACATTCCATCTGCAGTTTTTCCACTGAATACCTCACTCCAGTTAATTTTATACAGTAACTGTATACAGTAACTGTTTTGCTTCCCTATAATCTGTAATTAACCTTCTGTACATTGGCTTAGATTTAATTTTTGCAGAATTATCTAGCAACAAATTAACCTTATGTCCCCATGATCACTGCACATCAATGGTGGTAAAACTTAACTTGACATTACAGTAATTTCTTTGGGAACACAAACAATATCTAGTATATTCCGTCCCCTGGTAGGTTTTTTTTACAATCTGAAGCATTTGTTGTTCCTGAATATACTCTGTGAATAATTTCTTTACTTACGTTGTTGAATCAATATTATTCCAGTCTGTTCTGGTAAATGTAAGTCCCCAGCAAATATTATTCTTCCCTCCTGTGTTTCATGTAAGAAATGTATGAATTCCTCTAGGTCATCTGCACTTGACTTTGGTGGTCTGTACACTCCAACAATTGTTATATGTTCCAGGGTTGTCTTTATTGTCACAGTTACACAGTCTATAGTATTGGTGTTATCACTGAACATGTAATAATCACAAGTCTCATAGCTATCTTTAATCCCTATCATAACACCTCCACTTGATTATTTTGTTAGAATGTCTGTTACAGTAAAAACATTTATACCCTGACAGAACTGGTTTCCAGTCACTGCTCTTTAACCATGTTTCACAAACTATAACAACATCAATTTTGTGGGAAAGTAGCAAATTTTCTAATAAAAAACGTTATTATTAATGCTCTTAGCATTAACAACCATCAGAGATACATCACATGTTGCTATCTGTGAACTGTTACATTTTTGACCTGGCAAAAATCCTGGCTAGTGTTTGTCAAATATTGCAAAATATCTACTGCAAAAATTATTTTCCCTGATCTAGACAAATGCACACCATCCTATCTGAACACGTGTGCCCAAAAGAAGGCTTGGATGCTCTACACATTTCCATTTTTTAAAACAGGACATTTTTTCCATGTAGGTGCTTATCCAAAAAATATTTTTATTCACAGTGACCTGACTATCCTTTCTATAGGTGATTTGTGAAAAATATGTCCTAACACCAGTACAAGCTATACTATCTAGGAGGGCTGTCAGTTCCCGACTAACAGTCAGAGAATCTTTGTTGGTGACATCATTTGTAGCAACATGAATAAAAACAGATCCATACTTCCTTACATTAAGGCATTCCAAGGCTTGTCTCACATCTTCTGTTTTTGATCCTGGCAAGCATAACACTATTTGATGTTCATTATCATCTCTTCAGATATAAGTATCAGTTCCTCTAATAACTGAATCTCCAATTACAAGAATATCTTTGCTGACCATCTCTGAAGAATCTTCAACTTCTAATACAGTACTTTCTGCTCTATCAATTGTTACGAAGGACAGATCTTCATCACTATTAGTCTTATTAATTCCACTGTTTTCATTGCATATTAAATTCTCATCCAGCTGGCATTGTAAATCCACAGCTTGAGCCATTTAGTCAACATCTGTCTTTCTCTTATTTTTTCTTACAGTAATGTTCTTCAATCCTTCCATGTTCGGTTTTGATTTCTTCCTTTTCACCTGCCCCCTGCCTCTTTTTTCTACCTTTTCCATTGGAAAGGTGATGCCTTTTTCTGTAGGCTGAGGGTTTTCTGATAGACAGATATCTTCATTCCCTGTCACCAGTGCGTTACATAACAAAGCAGAATCCTTGTTACTACGTATTCTCTTTCCTTTACATTTCATTAGTCAGTTTCTTTTACTTCCTTGTTATTTTTTGTGAACTTCTTTCTTTCTTTTTTTGTTTCCTTCTAAACAAACCGGATCCTCAGATTGCTGAGTACTTGCATCCACAATTCCATAGTTCTCAGTGGCTTCATCATGTTTCATAGGAGTTGAATGTTCTTTGCAGAAAATAGATGCATCATTTCCTAAATCTGTTCTATTTGTTCTATGCCTAACATTATTTAGTTCATCAGTCCAGTCATTAATATATGAAACAACAGTTCTCCAAGCCATGCCAATTGCACAAGTGCAATCATCATCATTAAGTCGAGATTTGCTTCTAGCAATGGTAAGCAAATCATCCAACTTTTAACACAAGGAACAAAGATCACTAATGTTATCAGCTGTTACCGTTAAATATGCATAGCATTTATTACACTGTACAAGATACTTGTGCATTAGCAAATTGTTAATTGCATACTCATTTAAGGAATCCATATTCAGGTTTAATTGAATAAAATATTGCAAAGGAAAACAATTACACAAAGTCAGTAGCAAAGAATTCAAAGGAACTTAAATCAACTTCTATGACAAAAATTATACCAGCAATATCCAACTAAATAATAAAATACAATAAAGTTGTTCTGACCATACAAGTTCTACCAGCCAGACAGAAGTTGTAATTTCTTTACGTCGCACGCATGCAATAGCTTCTGCTCACTATAGCTCGCAGTCGCACCTCTTTTAAACAGTAAAAATAAATAAAACTTCTCTTACCAGTCAACTCCATAACAAATCACAAGCCAAGACAGGATTGTTTTGACATAAGACTTGGAGAAAACCAGGACAAGATGCATGAAATGGCATATTCAGTCTAGAGCATTAGGTCTAAATTAGAGGGGAGTGACAGCATATCAACCATTGTCTAAACATGACACATCCAGTGACGCTACATTAATGACCAGGTCAGTGCTATACTGGTAACAGCAGTAGCACCATAGCAACCACTTAGAATTGCAACACTACCAACTGTTCTGTCATTTGTGACAGCTATCTGTCGCATGCAAACGTTTTACGTCTCCCAAGAAAACACCCACATATTAACTAAAGCAGGACTGTTCAATGTGCTCTAGTAAAGATCAATGTCATCACTCTGCTCAAAAGGTTACAGAGCACTTTAGGATGACAAAGACACTACAACAGCACAACTACAACTTCACTAAACTTGTAGTAACATTCTGATTATATATTGGCACGGAGCTTATGATGTCAATTAATTCCACAAGTTTTCAACTGTTATGCAAGAATATATGTCCTATATATTTTCTTTTGTATGAGTGAATGACACATTATCTGCCAACAAAGCATACATTAAACTAATGCTTACTTTGATGCATGCAGGCATGAAACCCAGACTACAATAACTACATTGTTTTCAGTTTAATGGACAATACTTAGTATAGTCTACATACCAGAAATAGTATTTTTACAAGTTAAATGTTATTATAATCACACATCATGAAACGTGACAGGTTATAGTAAAAGTCTCACTCATAGAGCCATCACAAAATTCAGAAGGCATACAAGACTCACAAGCTCTGACAGAAATAAGATGCCCTTAGCTATCAAATGGTACTACTGAATCCATGCAGATTTCTCAAGAAATAAAGAACCAGCATGAGCAGTTGGCTACATTCACTTTTTTTTCTGTTGTTACTATGCCACTAATCTCTCAATTTCTTTGTTAAAGTATTCGTGCGAGCATCTCATTTATGGTTTGCTGCTGTATTAGATCACCAGCGTTAAGTTATGACATCAAAATTTGGACACCTCCGATTTGTGCTCTACTGTGAAAAACAGAAGATGCTGCTTTACATCCCTTGTATTTATGTTAGATTTCATTTTGTAATTATCAGGGCTGCATCATTAAAACAAAACCATATTAGAAGAACGATCTATTAAAAAACCCACACACAGATCTGGAAGCAGGACTGGAATTCCAACAATCAGCACTGGAGTCTCATTCACTAGTTAACCACAAAGCATCATGTTCCATGCAATAGACATGCCACATGCTACTACTGTGCCCTACAGGCCCCATCAAAAGTTTAGGAAAGCTTATCAGAGTCTAATAAGTACAGAAGTGTGTGTATAATGATCCTGTGACTACAAGATCTCAGGAAACATACCTGCTAGTGGCTAGACTCAAACTCTGTACCTTGGGAGGTAGGTAGCAGGAGCTTGAACTCCCTACCCACCACCACTTGTGAAAGTTTTGCTTCATATTGCTGTTCTGTTCCTCATAAAATCTGTTTTTTTTCTGGAAAATAATGACAAGCATTTGAATTTCAGACTTCATATTTTTCAAAAAGTACATGGTAACACAAAACCTTTTATTCTAGCAATTTTCTGTTTATAAGATCATTGTTGGCTTTGTCCAGGTTTTTTGTGCTAACAGGTTGAGAGTTACGGTAAGAACTGAATTCACTGAATATTTTTGGGGAGCTGTATTCCCCCATTACTGGCTTTGTCTAGGTGTTTTGTGCTAAGAAGTTGAGAGCTATGGTTAGAACTGAATTCACTAAATAATAGCCATTTAAGTTTCAGTCTAGCTATCTTTCAAGAAACAGCTGATGTGGCATAGTGGTATGTTTCTCTGACTGTTGTGCACAGGGTCTTGGGTTCAAGAGTTGGCAGTGAAATGCATGATAGTAACACAGCATTTTATTTTTGATTCATATTGCTGTTCTGTTCCTCATAAAATCTGTGGTTTTCTGGAAAATAATGACAGGCATTTGAATTTCAGACTTCATATTCTTCAGAAAGTACATGGTAACACTAAACCTTTTATTCTAGTAATTTACTGTTTATAAGATCATTGTTGGCTTTGTCTAGGTTTTTTGTGCTAACAGAGCCAACAACTCATTGGATTAAACACAGCAAAACGACACTTTAATACAAAATAGTAAAAATATGATAGCCATTTAAGTTTCAGTCTAGATGTCTTTCACAAAACAGCTAATTTTGCATAGTGGTATGTTGCTCTGGATGTAGTGTACAGGGTCCTGGGGCCAAGATGTGGGAGTGAAATTCATGGCAGCATTTTATTCTAGCAACTTTCCAAGGTTATACAAGCAATGTTTAAAATGTGTCCCTAGATTTTGGGCTCCTCCACAATATATTTTGGCTTTTTTTCCAGATTTCTTGTGCTTCAAAGTTGAGGGATACAGTTGATTGTTGAGTGGATTTTACAAGGAGTTGAGAGCTTGAAGAGAAGATTAGTACTGCTTATGCTGAGTCTGCTTGCATTGTTAATGGCACAACAGGTAGTGTCTTTGCTTTTGATGCAGAAGGCTGTGGGTTCTACTCCCACAGTATATAGATGCATTGCTGATACTGTACTGTGTTGTACTTTTAAAGGGGGTGGATTGCAGTCCTGAGAATGTCCTCTTTGGTGGAGATACCTAGTAATGCTGAACATATCAGTTTGCCATCCATCCCCTATTGCAATATTGCTAGCTTATCATTTTTTATGTAACATAGGAAATGTATTCCTCAACGGCAACAGGCACTTTATTTGTAGAGGAAATAATGAAATATAAAGTTGTTTGCTAGCAGCAACCTCTTCATTAGTTACAGATCTCTTTAATGTGGAATTATTTAGATGACTTTTACTTCTGCAGAGATTGTGCATATTTACCGATACTGCTGGATTGTAGAAGTTGGAGTAGACTTTTATGATGAAAATGTTCTGAATTGGCAGTTTTATCATTATTGGTGCATGCATTTTGTTTCATTGTTTACTGGAAAATGTTCCAAACAATAAATTTAAAATGCCTTCTAACAACTGTACTTCATTATACAAGGAATATAATTTAATACAATCAGGAAGGTGTATCAAAGAACACATGTATGTTTCCTGTGCAAGGGGCCTATGATTTGAAAACAGCCCAAAGTTAATCTTTGTCTGCCACTGGCCAGATGTATTTTCTTTGAATGTGGGTTTCAATGCTGTTTCAATGAATGTGAGTTTCAAAGGCAGAGAAGTTTTAATGCTAAGTCTATTTTCATTGTGAAACTGCATTGCTTTGTTTAGCCGATGCCTATTAGTGTTTGTGCTGTAAAATGTAAAATAAAACTTTTAAATGAAATCCAAATCATCGTAGAAGTAAAGCAGTATGCACATTACAGTGTTTATGGTAAATGGGGTGAAATAGCCAAGTAATGGGACATTTGAATAGCTGCAGGGGGAAGGCCCTATTCGACCATGATTTTGTGAGGGAGGAAGGGTGGCAAACTCAGACAGCCCTGGCTGAACTATACCTCTGAATTGTCCAGATATTTGCAGAATGAATAGATTTTTGCTTCTTATTTTTAGTTTGTTCCTCGTATCATTTGTGGTTTTCTGACAAATTATTTAGGAATGAAGTCACTAAATAATGACAGACATTGAGTTTCAGACTTTGTATCTTTCAGAAAAATGCATGCAAGACCTGTTATTCTGCCAACTGTCTAAGTTTATACAAGAGCAATTTTAGTACTGTTTGTATGTTCCCCCAATATATTTGGCCTTGTCCAAATTTCCTCCATTAAGAGGTATGCGCAAATAAATCACTTTATAGAATTAGGTATATCCAAACCTCTCAACTGTCCCCAATTTTGGCTTAAAATGTTGCTCTCCCGATAATAATTACTCTGCAAAATGGAAAATTTGGAAGAAAACGTGGAGGGGTTACAATTAATAAATAACTGTAATGATCAGAGTTATAGATTACTTTTAATTTTAGAAATGCATGTAGATTCTCTTATTTTGTCAGCTGCTCAAGTTAACAGTACTAATATTAAAAAAGTGGCCCTTTTTTGACAGGTTCCCAGCTGTATTGTGTGGCTATTTTACATTTTTGCATCACATTTTTGGTCCGTTTTTCATAAAATTGTGTTCTTCTGGCAAATTAGTGGCAAATCATTAAAGATTGAAGTTAGAAAATAATGACAGACATTTGATTTTCAGATTTCATACCCTTCAGAAAATTCATACTAATGCAAGACCTAATTATCTTTCTAAGTTTATAAGAGCAATATTTAAAAAATGTCCTAATTTTTTGGCCTTTGTCCCACTTCTATTTATGTCTTTGTACAGATTTCTTGCTCTGAGGTTGTGAGGTATGACAAATGTGTCAGGGCCATCAGTGACATCCAGAGACATTTCAAATTGTGACATACTTGTTGCACCCCATTCCCCCACATAGTGACTCTGGATGTGCCCAAGCAAGCCAAGGAGCAGTTATGCATTGTTAATTGTGCAGAGTATCCCCCCATCCAAGTACAGTGTACACAAGTACTACAGTGGCTTTTCATCTGTCCTTGATTTTGCAGAATGTTCTGGTTTTCTGTCATATTTTTATACAGTTGATTTATGCTTCTTCTTATTCAGAAAATGCATGTTGTTGCAGTACCTGTTGCTCTGTGTTCAAATAGCAATGCTTTAATGACCATCAGGTAAGCTTGTCTGAGACTGTAAGATGCAAGTAAGCTTTAATAAGCATACTGTTAAAGAATTACCAACACTGAAAGCTTTTTTGTTGTTGCCATGCAGAGAATATTTATATAACTAGATAGCATATAAGCCTTGGGTATTGAAATGCATATGACTGAATTTGTAATAAAGGACAGGATTACAGTATTTTTAGAAGCTCATTACATTTGTTGGAGACTTGTAGTCATCTTTGCAAGCTTTACCCGTAAACTAAACAGAATGCCAATCTATCATGTGTGGTCCATAACCTGTGCAGTAATCCTTTAAGCAATTTATCTTGAACGTGTTTCGTGTTTGCTGTTCATTTTTTGCTTTGATCACATTTTCCCCATGAAACAAGTAGATAATTGTTGTCAGGCAGCAGGTCATTTTTGGATAAGAAACATTTTTACAATTGGGGGTATCAGAGAGATTACTACTTTCAGCATGTTACTTGGCACTTTTACAAAGCTGAATAAATTATAATTAGAACTGCAGTGCAAGGAGAAGTGGTTTGAGTTGAGTGCTGCTTTTGTTTTTATACTTGATTTTGACTGGTATTTCAATACTGTATTTAAAAAGTAATTTATTTTTTCATGCCTCACAACCTTTTTGTTTCCATCTAGATATTAAGTAAGCTGTCATGTAGCCAATGCACTGAAATATATTTTTTTCTTCTACACTTAATTTTGTCTTGATTGGACTCTCATAATAATGGTTTGGCACCTAGGGTAGCATATTTAATTAAAGTCCCATTTTTTTGTGTTTTTTAACATAGCCCCACCCCTTTCTAGTTGGCCACACCCCTTCCCATTGTCCCCAAACATTCAGCTGTCTCCTGCAGCCCCCCTTTGATTTGAAGCCACCAGCCACCACTGCATGTGTCTGCCAATATTCCCATCTTAGTAAAGCTTTCCTGACATGTTCCATATCTGCCATGTGCATGTATTTCTTCTGTTATATTTTACAAATCTGTAACAAATTTTAGTGCAGTATAATTTTCTACTTATTTTCTGTTCTACGTGACAGTTCTGTCTATATGGCATATCCATATGGACTGCACTGTGTCATGATTTGAATGTGTGCTCTGTCTCACTTCCTACTCTTAACATTCTTGTTACTATTATTGTATCCACAGCCGGTACGTGTATGGGCAGTATGTCCAGGTGTTCCTTCATTTTCTCAATTTGTCAACAAATGTATGTATTTGCTATTCTGTTATTTCTGAATTGGTAGTTTGATACATATCAGCCTTGAGAAGTTGTAAACTTTTGTTACTTGCACTTCTTTTGAAACAACATATTTTCCTTCAGACCATGTACTTTGCTGTCTTTCTTAATATACATGACCATGCCAGTGAAGTCAACATGTCCATTACTGGACTCAGTGCAATGTACAAGTATACTAGCCTTCTTGTCCATCTATTTTAGGCTTCCCCTTCCTTGTATGAATTCCTAATTGACTTACCTGTTCTGCCTTCTGAATGTACTTTCTTTTTGATCTCAGGTTTGTGCACACTCTTTTGTTTACATTGTGTATACAAGCCCTGCCTTACCTCAGTATGGCCACAAGCATGCGATGTGGGCTTGAGTTGAGGCTACTTGTCATGTTCAGTGCCTTACCTTTTTGCATATCTGATTAGCATTGCTGCTTGTCATGCACAGAAGGTCAGTCATATTAGCTTCACCACGATGTGTCCATGACAGCAATGAATCCCCAGGATCCTCAGTTTACCTCTGGAAAAAAATGTATTACTCATCACGATAACACAAAAACTTGGAAACCACTTATTCAAACTTGTGAGATAATACAAGCAAATGTAATATCAAATGTGACTTTTTTTTCTTTTTTTTTTTGGGGGGGGGGCAACCCTCCACCAGCCATCCATTTGAAAATTGAAAAAACAACTTACATTTATTCATAGCAGTCACCAACACCTTATTACCCCCTAATCCTAACACTAGCAGTAGAGCTAAAGCTAGTTGATTTGGTACCCTGTGCTCTTCTTCTGATTAGCACACCCTATTCAACCCTAATTGGAGAGCAAAAATAAATAAATGCACACACTCACACAAACAGGAATGCAGCATGAAGCTGCAATATTCTCCTAGTTTCAGAAATGATTGCTGATTGTGCAGTCATGCACCATTGGCACTTCCTGATTGCAGCCCCTAACAGATTAGGATGAGGGTGTAACCCTCTTCCCCCCTACAGTTATGGTACTGCCTAATCTTAAATCTAGCACTACCACTATTGGTAATCTATTTTTTGTGTTATTCTCTACATCCGTTTTGCCTCCCGTGCCTGCTGACCATCAAGCCTCCTTCTTTTTAATTTTTCCAAGACTTTTGGGTTTCTAATACCATGATGGGAATGGGCCCCATTCTTAAGTCTAAGTATGGTTAAAGTTCATGAAATTACTATTGTTTCAGTTTTTGATCTTGGCCAAAAGTGTTCTTCACAGCACCCACGATGCTCTCAGAATTGACTCCTGCATATCATATGGAGTTACATGTATAGGTAACATATCTAAATATAACTGTAAATACTTTTTTTATGAGACCCATTGCTCCTACTGCTATTGGAACTGTCTGGGTATCCTTCTTTTGCATTCCTATCATTTCTGCCTCCATATCCTGGTATTTTATGACTTTGTGTCTATCAGTACATAAGACACTGTAGTCACTGGGTGTAGCAGTTTCAATGATCAATGCTACTTTTATCTTATTTTCCTGAGCTTCTACATCTGGTTTTCTTGCACCTAGTTTTTGAACTGTTGGCAATGGGTGATCCAATGTGATGTAAACTTCATCATTTTCTATAATGCTTTGTGGCTCATGTTTCCACTGCTTCTCAGCTACTTCAATATTATAATGTTTACACAGTCCCCAGTGCAACAGTCTTTCCACATTATTATGCCTTTCAGTATACAGACCTTCTGCCATTAGTGTATTCAGTTTCTAATTCTGTTTTACAAAACCTGCATTTGTCATTTTCTCTGACATGTTCAATGGACTTTGCAAACCAATGTGTATGTAGTCCACCATCTTGGGCCATCAATATTAACCTTTGTCTTTTTGTTTAATTTTGCCTCTCTTTAACCATTCCTTCATTAAATCCTAATTAACATGAGGTTGTTCCAGGAGTTTTCTGTACTTGCAACTATATTTATGCATTTTCCATATTTCATAGCTTCTCATCTTATCCTTCACGTTATATTATTTCTTTTGGGTTTTCTTGGCATATTAAGTTGCTGTCTGATTTTTGTCTACTTGTGGTTTGATTTCCATTCCTGCTTGACACTGATATGCTTCTGCTAAACTAAGGATGGAAGCCATCTTAGACTTGTGCTCCTCATGTTTTAAAGCTTTCTCTATGTTTGGATCTTGTTAGGTCAGCAAATATGTATGCAGTACTACGATTGCAGAGTGGGTCTATATTACAACAACGAATGCTTAAATGTTGAAATCTGTAAAGGTCGACCTTTACAGATCCAACAGTTAAATGTTCGAAGTTGTAAAAAAAAAAAAAAAAAAAAAAAACAAATACAAGGAAAGGGTTATAGCAGGGGGGCAAGCCCCCTGCACCCCTGACACCCTCCACTACTTAAATATACCAATTCCAAGATCGCACTTCAGTGAACTACAGCGCGGAAAATGGAAATTTATTTTCCATTCCCTACACTGTAGCGCGATCTTGGAGTTGGTATATTTAAGTAGGGGGTGTGTAAATACTTTTTTTATGAGACCCATTGCTCCTACTGCTATTGGAACTGTCTGGGTATCCTTCTTTTGCATTCCTATCATTTCTGCCTCCTTAGCTTACCCCCCTGCTTAAACCCTTTAGGTTTTTTTTTGAGTTGTGATTTTTTTTTTTAATTTTTAAAGAAATTTGAACACTTAACTGTTTGATCTCTAAAGGTCTACCTATAGAGATTCGAACAATTAAGCATTTGTGGATCTAATATAGACCCTGCAGAGCTATACAGGTAATCAATTTCAGGGAGGCCCATTCTAACTAGTGATACTGACATTAAAAACATAGTGGGTAAGGTACCTAAATTTGTATATAAGAATAAAAAGTCCCTGAAATGCCTGTTGTGTTATCACAGGAATATGAGAAACAATTCTCCTTATGGACGTATAGTTCCATGTAATTATTGTGTCTATATAGATATGTCTGGCAAGTTTGAACATCCTGAAACTGGGAAGTTATTCATGTTTAGACCTCTGGCCAGTTGTGTTTCCCATAATGTAGTATATTTAGCTGTATGCAGACTATGTTCTGCATTTCATATGGGGAAAACAAATAGAAAGTTGAAAGATAGGATTAGGGAACCTATTTATGATACTAGGAATCAGGATGAAACTAACACTTTACCCAGACATATTAAAGAAGTGAGACCATTATGTTTTTTTTTAATTTTTGGTTTTAGAAATTATAAACATTAATGAATGGGGGGGGGTACCATCAATAATTTAACTGAAATGTCAGAGGTCAGGTGGATTATTAGATTAAGAGCAGACACTGGCAAAGGCTTAAATGATAAGGATGGCGCAGTGGTGCAGCGGTAGCATTGTCACCTTACAGCAAGAGGTTCTCTGGTTCAATTCTCGGCTGGGGTGCCTTCTGTGTGGAGTCTGAATGTTCTCCCTACATTTGTGTGGGCTTCCTCCAGGTGCTCCGGTTTCCTCCCACATTACAAAGACATGCATCTGGAGCCTTTCTCCCCAGGCCTCTGCTGAAAATTGGCTTTGTTCCAAGTCGGACTTTCCCAGTTAACAAATGTTAAATAAATAAATAAGGTTTCTTTAAAACCTGTCCTTAGAGCCAGAAGGTTACCTAAGTGAATAATATAGGGTAATATGATTATTTATACATGTTTTATACGTATGTGTTTTAGTATTGTGTATAACTTGTAGGCTGTCATTTTATTCTATTATTTTGTGTTTTTATGTCTGTATTGTGTAGATATTTATGGGTCGAACATGTTAATAGGCTAAGTGAATGTTGTAGTAGTATGGTTGCATTGTTGTATTGAGTTAATAGTTCTCATGTTCTGATTTGTCAGAAAATGTAGGAGGGACAGTATTTTAATGGGATGTATGATTGGATTAAATGTCTGAAGAAGCAGTTGTTATACTGAGAAAGAGCTAACATTTTTACTACAATAAAGCTCCTGTTTCGTTCTGCTTTTATAGCCTTGTGTTGGTTCGCTGTATGGTGTTTTGAACTATATTTGTCATTTTTATTATCAGTGGACCATTCAGTCAGACTGCTACATTTGGTGTGATTTTGATGAGGCCCATACCTCCTTCTGAATGGGGAATATATAATCTTGATATACAGTGTTTTTTATAAATCATTTGATAAGCATAAACTACTTTTCTTGTTTTCCGATCTAACTGATCTAATACTTTTTGGAGTGAGTCAATCACCCCAAAACTGGACATTAGAACAGGAAGGACACATTGATTTATAGCTTAGACTTTATTTCTAAATGTCAGAGCTGTTTTCAGTATTGCTGTAGTCTTCTAAAAAATTCCTAAGTTTTATTCACGTGTTAATGTTTTATTGTTGATCCTTCATCAGTTCCCGAATATTTATACATTCCCTCTTGTTCACGTTCTTTTATATAACACTCCTGTCCCAGATTGATATTTTCTTGGTGTTGCAGCTTTCTTGCTTTAAAAGTTGCTTCTGGACAATTATCAAGACCAAATAACATTCTTATATCATCTGAGAAAGTTCTGACCACTCAGAAATGACTATTGGTTTTCCAGTCCAATGCTGGCCAAGAGCTACCGAGAGGTGACCATTCTTCAGGTAGTCATGAAAGTTCTTTGTGTCATTGCCAGCATCCTAGCTATAAATGCATCTATTTTTTGTGTGGAGACCAACCCCACTGCTGGGTGGGGGACATGCTACCTCCATCACCCAAGAACTTAAAATATCTTTCCGTGTAAAGTGTATGTTCCTGTATACTTACTACCAAGACTACCACCAAATGATGGCTTAATGTAGTGAAAGTCTACCTGTAGCAGCTACATTTGTACCCCCCCTTTCTAGTGGAACATAGCAGCATGCATCTTGATCCATCATACTGTCATCTCCTCCAAGTTGGGCAAATTAACCCATCTATCAATTCAGACAAGCCCCTCCTCTGTCTTAATCCAGTTTGTCTCACCTGGACCATAGTTAGGGCTTTGCACCACCAGAACTGGCTAACACCTACCTTTAATCTTAACCAGAGCCAACAATTGCTCCTAATCTCAGCACACCCAACACAAACTCCAAACTTGAACCTTAAGGTCACTGACGTGTTCAAGCATTACAGAAATCACATTCAACTAATTGACATTTAATTCCATGCAGCAGTCACACAAACTGAATTGCCATTCAGTATAACAGTCATTCATATCAAATTCCACCAAGTCAACTAAACTGCTCTTAAGTTAACTGTCTTCAAAGAAGCAACCCATTCATCTATATAGGATTTTCATACTATCATCATCATCATCCTCATTATCATCAGCAGCAGAGCAGGTACTGACCAGTCAGAACAAGCAGCAAAACTGACATATGGATGTGACTGACAGATACACACACACATACATACACACACACAAAACCACACACACACACGTGCATGCACACACAGATATATACCCCCATTAACGAGTATGGTCATTGACACACAGGCAGATACTGTTAGACACAAAAATCCACACACAGGTACATATTTCCTTCCACATGTGTGGACAAATGCACACAGACAGAGAGACAGACATACACACACACAAAACCACACACACACACACACACACACACACACACACACACACACACACACACACACACACACACACACACACACACACACACACACACAGACACACACACACACACACAGATATATACCCCCATTAACGAGTATGGTCATTGACACACAGGCAGATACTGCTAGGCACAAAAATCCGCACACAGGTACATATGTCTTTCCACATGTGAGGACAAATGCACATAGACAGACAGACAGACACACACACACACACACACACACACACACACACACACACACACACACACACACACACACACACACACACACAAATTTAATTCAATAAAAAGCTATTTCAATCACATAAATAGCAATTCAATAAATTTGACTTCACCAAATCTACAGTCACCAAACAGAATGAAACAAATGTACATCATAGTCACAGTGTGAATGCTTTATGGGTATTCACACTGCATGCGAATGATTATAGTTGAGCTGTGTTTCTTAGAGGCCATTTATGGCAACACATCATGGCTGCGAATTAGTGTAAGCAAGTTAAATATAATGAGATGTAAATGAGAAATTATGTAAAGTGACATATGCTAATGAAGCCTACTTGTGATTCATAATTAAATTTTCATGCTCTCTGCACATTCATTGTTAAAATGTAGCAACGTTTATCTTATCTTCTTTGCAATATGTATAGATGCTTGCTGACCTTGCAAAAATAATTGGAAGTTGTCTTTTCTCTGCCACAAGCCACAATCATACACAAAAACACAGTCATCAGTTGAACGCCTGCCATCCATGGATCCTTATGTGACACAGCCACATAATGATATTACACATGCAGAGTCCAGCCAAGTAAAGTTTTACTGAAGTCATGTTTGCACTAACATGAATACATTAATATAGTAAATAAAGCAGTTTTGTTAACATGGCTGCCCTTTCAAGTATCTAAGCCACATTTTTGTGATCATAATATAGTCAGTGATACTCAGAAATCTCCCAGTAAAGACTTGTCACTTTACTACTGCAACCATTAATGCACAATCAGTAAAAGACACCAAAATACATTTCCTCGGTGATCACTAATCATTACCACTGCTTCTGTAATGATTTCACATTTACAAATGACAGTAAAGCAATATGCCTATGTAGTAATATGGCCATCATATGAATAAAACAAACATTTCTTGAAGTGAACTCTTACCTTAAGGATCTTACCTCATTTTGAACTGCGTCATATTAATTTGCCACATTTCTGTTATTTTTTCCTTCCTTTAAATAGTTTGCAGTTTCCTAACTAGTTTGCCATGTATGTCCAGTAATATTCATGTAATATGGTGCTGTTAAACTTACTCATGTAAGTTCAGGGTTCTTTGCACATTTTATATGCAGAGTAGCACCTTTTATGTTTAGCTCTATAAATCACAGTAATATGCCAACGTGTAAGGCACCTTACCTTATTCATGTAATATGTTTTCCCTTAATGGTTACCCTTAAGTACTTTATGCTTTTACCATAGGTAGGCATGTTTATTAAAACACCTCTGTGTTTTCATAGTCTGTGTGAATGACCTTTGCTGACTGAATTCATATCGCAACATAATGTTGCTCCTAGCTACACTCAGCAGAAACCTGGAACTGTGAACACCACTTTTTATGTCTTCAAACAAATCACTTAGGATTATTTTTTTCCTGCAGGGGACAAAGATTCTAGTAGCCCATCATAGTGTTTAACCTTCTAATCCCCGGTAACCAATATAATCAGCTTTAAGATCTTTGCATATTTAAAGAAAAAAATCCTGCATATTGTGACAACTGTCTCCCATTTTGAAGAAGCTGTCCTGTCTTAGAATTTGCATACATGTGGTTTCTTGATGACATGTTTGGTGCATGCCTTTTTTTCCACCTGTCATAGACTGATATATTACTATTCTGTTATTTGAATGTATGTTTATTGCTCTATCTAGTTCTATATAGCTGCATGCATTTTTTTCTGAACTATACCAATTAGATCAGCAGAAAAATCATCTAACTTATTTCTATATCCTTTTTAATTTTAATTAATTTTATTTGGGTTCACCATTAGCCTTCCTTTTTCACTTGATACAGTTATTCAAAAAAGCTTAGCATTACAGTTTAACAAAACCAAAGTAGGCTTTACTCTCTCTTTTTTGCTATTAGGCATTTATTGTATAAAAATAGTGTTAGTGTGTGTCTGCATTTATTGTATATTTGCCTCTGGTCAGTAACATGTCACTCTGTAAAACTAAGCTTCATATTCACGCAGTTCTGGCACTTTTGAGTAGGAATATTAACCAAATGACTTTTAGGAATGTTTTCCATTAAATAAGTACTACAAACAGCCTGCCAAACATAAAATTCCATTTGCAGATCTGTCAGGAAGACACATCAGTAGTTCACATTAATGTAAACTAAATGTGCAGCCTGTATAATGTTCAAGTAACTGTAGCAGAATTCAAATAATTTTCATGTAAAATGTCAAGTGCAGCAAAATTAAACTGAACAAGTCAGACAGGCATATAATGGGTTAGCAATAAGACGTCTTTATTGTGAACTGTGCTGTTGCTGAAACTAACATTTGTAAGTTATGTTTAACCATTTAAAAACAAACAACATTTTAACCCATACTCTGAAAAGACAGAATTCATTTGATGATTCTTTCTCCCTTGGTATTTATTCCATACAATTTTTATGTTGCATGTTACCCTTATTTTTAAAGTAACAACAGATTGAATTGCAGATGATGACTTAAATCTGCCTTACAGAGCGAGTGACTACAAAACACAAACATACTAAATAATGTAGAATGTGGAGAAGAAAGTTGTGCAAATTTGTGGTGTCAGTAAAAAATATATGAGAAATAACACAGCACCAAATCTTTGGGAAAAAAAACAAACATTTTGACTGCCATCTTATAGGATTACTCTGTTCCACTATTGTGCCATCTGTCTTGTGGTATTACTGACAGCATTATCAAAACAAATTATCCGACTGACAGAGTAACTCTGAAGCAGCGGTGATGTCAATATTGGCAGGTAACCATGCTTCCACCGTTGAGCA
The DNA here is from genome assembly GCF_019279795.1 of Protopterus annectens. Lineage (NCBI taxonomy): Eukaryota > Metazoa > Chordata > Ceratodontiformes > Protopteridae > Protopterus > Protopterus annectens. Next base: position 331,887,298 of record NC_056728.1, read on the forward strand.
TTAAAATTGTATCAAGGTCTTTAGAAACACATTACAGGTCAAGAGGCAAACTACTATTTTTTCAGAATATAAAATATTCCAATACTGTATTTCCTATGATTTTTAATAAAGAATCTATAAACAGGCTTACTTCATTTATCTAATAATGCTTATAACCTTAAATAGGGCCAATTTTATGAAAATCAATACAGCTACAAATACTAAGGCTAAACATGACAGTACAAATCACAGCTCTATGGCTAAATCATGTCACCTGAGAGATATAAAGGTGATACTTTGTATTTTGTAGCTTTCGAGGGTTGAGAAAAAGTGTTTCTAAGCATGTCAAAAGTCAGACATTGAAGGCTGTGTAGTATCAATGATGATGTAATACAGTCAAGATGAAGTCAGCAGCTTGTCTGTGATTGGTGATTATGCATTTGTAGTATATGATAAATCAAGCCAAACATTTTCTGGCACCCAGGTTTCTTTCAGTGAACTGAAGCTGAACATGAAGAAATACAATAATGAGTTAGTCTCAACCATTTAGTGTCCTGTTCTACACTGATGTGATGTTAAAAAAACTTCAGATGAACTAAATTTAAGCAAACCATACTATAAGCTATTATGCAATAACAATGAAATCAGAGCATTACAATTGGATAACTATATTATTACAACAGTATGACAACCATATTCTAGGCATGACAATTCATGCCTAGCAGTACTATTATACCCTCTATAAAGTGACCACTAACAGCAATAACAATGCTACTATCCTTTGCAAGGGTTTTCTAAGCTTGGGCGGTGGTGGTGCTGTGTGTAGTAGCGTTGCCTCACTTTGCCAAGCGCTGGCTTTCGCTTCGTTCGCTATTCTTAGCTAAGTTGTCTGTGGCATGCCAGATAGGCGCGTAGGCATTGAGGTTGTTTTGCATCAGGGCTGATAACTCAGCATGTAAAAATCAACTACCAATCATTAGCGGACCGGAGTTCCACTGTGGTGACCCCTAACCAGGAAAAGCCGAAAGACACAACAACAAGCATGAGACAGTACTTCTTAAAGTCATTTTGCTAACCTAAAAACATAAAGAAGGTAACTATTCTGGCACAGTTTAATTACTTAACTATGTTTATAGTATATAGTTTTATGTTACTTTACAAAATGTCTAAAAACATTGAGAAGGAAGGGAAGAATGGAGATTTTTTTCTTTTTTACAAAAAAAAAAAAAAAAAAAATGCTTACTTTCTGAAACCCTTGCTCAGAGTAAGTAGAAACCTACATTTTTATGTGTATGTACTCAATGGTATGTTTTATTTACTAGCAAGAAAAAATGAAGGAGACACACACATATTTATTTATTTATTTTTTTGCATCTGACTTTAGCCCTCTATTTTGTTACAACCATGAAGCTACTATTATCTTGCCTAGTGGTTGCTTCTTTTCTCTCACTTCCTGGTTCCCAAAGATACCAAACAAGGGAGGCAGGAGCAAGGGACTGATCACAGCCATTATACAGTAAGGATTAGGAAGATTTTAGGTTTTGTTTTAGTACCTCTCTCTATCTCTCTTGTGGCCAGCAGGTACAGTGTAACATATGGTGCACTAAATGTTTTAGGTCAGTGATGGTGAACCTTTGACACACCAGTGATCACCAACATCTGAGTTACCAAACACACAGCTTTTGCATTCGCTGCTCATGTGAAGTGCACTGAATTATTTTGTGCCAGGAGCTTTTGACATGCCACACCCACAAGGTTCGCCATCACTGGTCTAGGTCCTTGTTTGTCTGGGTGTTTCTGCACATCCAATGCCCTTAGCTACAGCATGATGTAATCCTTGGTCAGCTCACTCCCCCAACACTTCCTGCTTCCTATGCAGGAAATGCATATCTACAGTCTGACCTACAGAATTTGCTCCTGCAACAGGACTGGGACCAAGCTTTTTCACCCCACAGGATGAGTGACCAGTGTGTAGGCTGCTTACATCTCCATTTCCAGCCAGTTCCATCCATCCAGGTCACTGATATGATCTGAGTCATCTGGCATCCAGTTAAAGTTTCACCTCTCTATGCCATAGAATAAACAGGAGAGACATTTTTAACTTTTACTTGCTTATGCTGGCAGCGTTTTTGCATTCATTTATTTTATGTTTTATTGTAATGCATGACCCTGTTTAAAACAGCAAGACATCTTATCAAGGGTTTTGATGTGCAGGAAAGCTTATCAAAACAATGAATCTGTTGAATGTTATGGTGGCCAGATTTGAAGTCAACAATAAAGTGATCAGTGGTATGCCATCAAGTGTGACATCACGATGTGCCAGTGACTGAAAGCAGAGAGTTGTATCCATGTTTTGATCAGTCACAGTTTGCTACTTGCAAGGCAAAGTAATGTAGTGGGGAGAAAGAGAAATCTGTAAATATTAAATAGGATATTTTGGCTTACTCATGCATGTTCACACATTAGTAAAATGTTCACTTGATGGCTAAATGTAGTTTGTTCCATTGACACAGAGAGCTAAAACCTTGAGTATGACTCATTTATACCTTATAGCTGTGAAATGTCTCACACATGGTTATATTCCTGAGCATTTTCAGAATAATCAAGCTAAAATACCTAAGCCAATCAAATGTAAACATCATGTGAATGACAAATGCTATTAAATGTTGCAAACAGCAATGTACTCAGCAAAAAGTCTTCTTTGCAGTAATAGAAGTAAATGCATACTGTAATATGTCATAATGCAGAAGAATATTTCACATCATTTTTTTTAATATCTTGTAAACTATACAGACTGGCCATAGTGTCAGAGCACTTCTGATCAAGAGACTTAAGTGTTCAGATAATGGGAAGACATTTCTTTCTATTCGTTTATTAAACATTTACATAAATATAAACATATACCTATCTGCATAATTAACAGTATAAATAACATTCAATATCTTTCAAGTTGTACAGCTTACAATTCAGAGTATCAGTGACAATTATCTCCATTGTACAAGGTTTCACCTAATATTACTTTGTAAATCTATTGAATTTGGCAATATTAATATACATATGGAAATATTACATATTTTACTACTTTATTTTGCTTTTCTTAAAAGTACTCAATTTTATTTATTCTGCTGCATTTATTACTGCTTCGTAGTAGCCTGATTAAATTGTAACTGTTATTCTAAGTCTTTTGGTTTAAGCACTTGGGCTTCATACAGATTGTTTTATGGTTTGTGGTCTGCACTGTTGTGGCAGGACAGGTAGCTTACATCCTTCTAAGCTGGGAATTGCTGATTGAAGGCTCAGTGTCTGCTATTCTAAAAGTGTATTAGTTCTGGCTTAAGCACTTGGGCTTCAGGTCAGTTATTCTACATTAAGAAGGTTTGTGGTCTGCACTCTTGTGGGAGGAGAGGCTGGATTCTGCTCTTCTGAGCTGGGAATTTCTGGTCACAGGCTTATTGTGCCTGCTTATTTGAACTGTTTCTTTCTGAAATTGGTGCGCCTTGTTGCAGTAGCATAGACCAGGCCTGCTGAATCTAGTTTTGTTTGTATAACTTGAGTACTGATTCAGGCCATCTTTTTTTGGAAAAAGTTCCCCTGTACCCTATTAGCAGGAGTATGCAGTTAGAACTTGTCTGATTGAACAGGGCTCAGTTTTGAGCTTTTTCTGGTTAATTGGGTAACTTGTTTAAATCAGTATGTTAATTTTCTATTGTTTCATATATATATATATATATATATATATATATATATATATATATATATAATTTAATTGCACTTTATTCATCTGCTTTTACTGTATTTGTGTTTCTTCCTACTTTATTACTAGGGGCATTGACTACAACCCTGATCTGAGATATATATATATATAAAACAATAAGTATCCTTTTATGTGCATTTAAAGTGTTTTTTTGATTGTATCTGCTTTAATTTCTGCAAAAAAAAAAAAAAAAAAAAACAAGCAACCCCCCCCCCAAATATACTTGTTTCCCACCTATCTAAGCTATTATATTCCAGTTTTCAGGTTAGTGCTGAATTCAGGGCTGTGTTACAAATCTCTGTGTTTGCCCATACCTTACTTGGATAGAAGGAAGTTTCTCTGTTCACCTGTGAGAGAGGGGAGCTTTGAGCAGCCTATTTGTCCCTGGAGGAGTGGTTTCAGCCCAGAAATTAGTAGTTTATTGGCCATTTTGGGCTAATTTCTATCTCTCTCATTTCCCTGCTATAAATACCGCATTTACCTGGTTTTACACGCTGTGCATCGCTGGTTAGCTAAGGTGTAACTATTCCTGGCTCCACAAAGTCTCCTCTTCAATATTTCCCCTGGAAATAGACAAACTTTCAGCTTAAGCACTCAAGCCATTCATTTCTCAGCCTGGCACTTGCTCAAAACTCATAGCAAGCACTTATAAACCCTAGCACTAGACCCTCCTGTACTGTACAGAAGGATAAGGCTCTTTATTCGACCTTACCAGCCATTCAGTAAAACAGTTCACTGTACCTATCCAGGCATGTCCAAAGGGCAGTTTCAGGTGTACTCTCCAGTCCAACTGGTGAATCTGGGCATTTTGAGGCAATATTACAACTCCCTCATGTACACAGACAACCCTCTCCTCCTACCACCAATCAGTAATACATGCAAAAGATGCAATTATACAGGCAAACTGGTGGCTAAGCTCTCAACTCAAGACTGGATCAGACAGTCAAGAGGAGAAGGGAAATACTTGCATCACACCACCAGTCTCACATAGACCCATTAAACCAGCACCGGCAAAAAAACACACAAAAATACACAAAAATATACTCGGAGGCTCTAAATAAAAATCTGCAAAAGCAACAGAGACCTCCAAAGCAAACATTCAAGAAACTTCCACTGCCTAACACAAACCATGAAACACATACTTAACAAAACCAGTGTGCCATGCAATCACAGCCCTTAAGGCAAAATAGCATACCCAACACACTAGTAATAGGTGACTCTATAGTCAGGCACACTGATGTCCCACTCACTATCTGCCACATAACACAAGCACCCAGGGCACTCCAGAACAAGTACAAATATGACTCTGTCATTGTCCATGTTGGTGTGAATGACCTGAGCTGTACCTCCCTGGACTACATGAAAAGAGACATGGACGAGCACTCTAATCACGTAGCCCAGGCCGGTGTGACCCTGACCCTGAGTAGTATCCTGCCCTCACCAAGAATAATACCACAGCATAAAGAAAAAATTCTGAATTTCAGCAATTGGCCAAGTTTCTGGTATCATTCAAAGGGGATCCAGTGTCTGTCCACCTGAGATGACAATGCTCGACAAGCCACGCTGCTTTGCTAGAGATGGCTTTCACCTGTCACCCTCAGGCTTTCGAATACTGGCCAAAGCTCTTGCCACTCCCATAGTGCCTTTTTTAGGAAAGGCTCAAAAGACAAACCCACTACCATAAATAGCACAAGTAACAAAAAACTGAGGGCAATGCTACTCAATGCCAGAAGTTTAAACCTCAAAATGCACGCACTCGAGGCTCTCCTCAGTATGGAGAAAATCAATATATGTGCAGTAACAGAAACCTGGTTTAAGGCTCCAGAGAGCACCCCAGCACTACCAGGATGCAACTCATACCATACATTTTGGCCACAGAACTAGGAACGAAATACAAAAGGTGGGGGCGTATCCATATTCATCAAGGATACCCACACCTCCAGGTTAGTGGCACAGCACGATGCTTCAGAGATCATCCACGTGCAACTAACAAGGGGCAAAACTGCAATTCAAATTGTAGCTTGTTACAGATCATCCACCATGTCCCAGGACCCATATTCCGCATTTTTGGAAACACTGGGAAACATAAAGGTCTTACCAAACACCCTAATACTGGTTGATTTCAATTACTCAAACATTAACTGGGAGAACTACTCAAGTACTAACTCCCTTGTCCAACATTTCCTAGACTTTATAAACTCAAATGCCCCGGATCAACTGGCCAAATCTCTCACTAGAGGTGACAACATATTGGACCTGGTCATCACCAACATGGGCGACCGGTGTTCCACACCAGAGGCCAACCCCTCGCTGGTTTGATCTGACCATAAACAAATCACTTTGGATATTCACATTCCGCCCTCACCCCCCGGACAAGGAAACCACTATGAAAAACTTTTCATTAGCAAACTTCATGTTACTTAAGACCAAGGTGGAAAATTTCAAAGCCCCCATGCTAAAGAATAATGCTGTTCAAGCTGCAAAATCCTTTAATAATGCATTCTATGGCACGTACAAGAATGCATGGATCATGCTATCCCAAGCAAAACCAAGACTCACTCCTCCAAGAAAAGGAAACCAGTCTGGTGGACTCCTGCCATAAACAAGCTATACAATAGAAGGAGGAAAGTAGTACAGAAAAAGAGTAAAATCCCAAGAAGGGAAGACATCCCTGATCAGTATCAGCAAGAAATTATGATCCCTCATAAAATCATCCAAGGCGAGCTTTGAAAGAAAAATTGCCAAGGATTCCAAAGATAACCATAAGGCATTCTTTAGCTATGTCAAGAATCTAAGCAGCAATGCTCAGATCTGCTCGGAGTTAGTGCAGAATGGCACAAAATACACTGAACCGACTGATATCGTCAACATCCTGGCAGACAGGTTCAGTTGATTTACATGATGGCATTCCCAGGCCTCAGTCCCTGGAAGCCTTCTGTTCAGTATATACTTCTCAGAGGTACAGGCAAGCAGAGGAGGACTATGGATAACCAAACTTGCAGATGACTACAAACCAAGGGCTATAATTGGCTCTCCAATGACACAGACATCCTCCAAAGGGTCTCACTGAGATGCTGGATACCTGAAATTGAAAAATCATGACCTCAAGCTAGAGTAACCAAAAGTGCATAGTCATCCCTTTGGAAAAAAGGCATCCTTCAGAACCCCACAGGCCCACGCTAATACTGCTAGCATTGTCCAGTAAATGTAAATATCCATCCACTGTAAATGGCAAGAAGCTATGTCTTAAAAAATCTACTTTTGGCATGCGTACCCAAGTATCAGGTTTTGAAACAAAGAAACATTCTCCACAGTCCATAAGTCTGTCTTTAATAATCATCTACTGTTGCAGCACTCCCAACACATAAGCACACACATACACACTAAAACCCCCAACATTTAAAAAATGACATTGTGCCCACTTGATTTGCCAGTATTGATGATCCGCCAAAGCTATGCTTACTGTTGTCCAATCTACCACTGCTTAGAACCCACCAATGAAAAAACAGTACTAGGTGCTTTTTTGTTTGTCTGAAAAAACAATACAACTTTATATGCTACAGTCCCACATAGTCAGTCCACTACTGACCCATTAACCCTAGGCCGCTGTCTCATTCTTACTCCCTGGAACTGCATTATCTTGGATGACTACTTTTATTTCCTAAGCAAAAGGCACAAATTGGAAGATGAAGCAAAAATCCAGACATTCTTTGAAAATCCATACAGTTAAGAGGTATGAGTTCATGTTCAATACAACACTCTCCCTGTCAGGAAAGCCGCAATTTAATGAAAGTGTACTTTTAATGTACAATATATTTGTGAGCTAACTTGTCTGTGTTCAGTAGGTAGACTGATCATTGTTAGCCTCTTTGTGCATGCGTCTCTCTCTGTCATGTACACATGTACACACATACACACACACTCTCTTCTTCTACTTTCATGCACACAATTCTGCTTTCATGCATGCACTCACTCACTCCTTACTTGCCTATTAACACAGGTAAGTGCTGTGCCTTTCAAAGGCAACAGCGGCAAATCCATAAATGAGTCCCTCTTCGGTGAGAACACACACACACACACACACACACACACACACACACACACACACACACACACTGATTGTTCGGTGCAAAATAATGGCATAAACACACTGACCCTTTTTTGGCTCAAATACAAAACTAGAAGGGTGCTTTGGCGCATGCGCACACCGACATTAGCATTACAGGTCACGGGAGCGAAAAACACAAAACAAAAAAAGTGTTTTGGGGCATGTGTACATTAATGTTGCAGTTAGAGGTTGAGGGCCGCATGGAAGAGCTCTGAGGGCCGCAGGTTGGACACATCTGAACTAGACAAACTTTCAGCTTAAGCACTCAAGCCATTCATTTCTCAGCCCGGCACTTGCTCAAAACTCATAGCAAGCACTTATAAACCCTAACACTAGACCCCCAAATACTGTACAGAAGGACAAGGCTCTCTATTCGACCTTACTAGCCATTCAGTAAAACAGTTCACTGTACCTATCCAGGCATGTCCAAAGGGCAGTTTCAGGTGTACTCTCCAGTTCAGCTGGTGAATCTGGACATTTTGAGGCAATGTTACAACTAACCTCATGTACACAGACAACCCTCTCCTCCTACTACCAAACAGTAATACATGCGAGAGATGCAATTATGCAGCCAAACTGGCGGCTAAGCTCTCAACCCAAGACTGGATCAGACAGTCAAGAGGAGAAGGGAAATACTTGCATCACACCACCAGTCTCACATAGACCCATTAAACCAGCACCGGCAGAAAATGCACATAAATACACGAAAATATACTCGGAGGCTCTAAATAAAAATCTGCAAAAGCAACAGAGACCTCCAAAGCAAACATCCAAGCAACTTCCACTGCCTAACACAAACCATGAAACACATACTTCACAAAACCAGTGTGCCATGCAATCACAGCCCTTAAGGCAAAATAACATACCCAACACACTAGTAATAGGTGACTCTATAGTCAGGCACACTGACGTCCCACTCACTAGGCTGGACAAGGAGATGGTTACTGTTAGATGCCTGTCAGGTGCTAGGATCTGCCACATAACACAAGCACTCAGGTCACTCCAGAACAAGTACAAATATGACTCTGTCACTGTCCATGTTGGTGTGATTGACCTGAGCTGTACCTCCCTGGGCTACATGAAAAGAGACATGGACGAGCACTCTGATCACGTAGCCCAGGCCGGTGTGACCCTGACCCTGAGTAGTATCCTGCCCTCACCAAGAATGATACCATGGTATAAAGAAAAAATTCTGAATTTCAGCAATTGGCTAAGTTTCTGGTGTCATTCAAAGGGGATCCAGTGTCTGTCTGCCTGGGATGACATGCTTGACAAGCCACGCTGCTTTGCTAGAGATGGCTTGCACCTGTCACCCTTAGGCTTTCGAATACTGGCTAAAGCTCTTGCCACTCCCATAGTGCCTTTTTTAGGCAAGGCTCAAAAGACAAACCCATCGCCATAAATAGTACAAGTAACAAAAAACTGAGGGTAATGTTACTCAATGCCAGAAGTCTAAACCTCAAAATGCATGCACTCGAGGCACTCCTCAGTATGGAGAAAATCAATATATGTGCAGTAACAGAAACCTGGTTTAAGGCTCCAGAGAGCACCCCAGCACTACCAGGCTGCAACTCATACCATATATTTTGGCCACAGAACTAGGACCGAAATACAAAAGGTGGGGGCGTATCCATATTCATCAAGGATACCCACACCTCCAGGTTAGTGGCACAGCACGATGCTTCAGAGATCATCCACATGCAACTTACAATGGGCAAAACTGCAATTCAAATTGCAGCTTGTTACAGATCACCCACCATGTCCCAGGACCCCCATTCTGCATTTCTGGAAACACTGGGAAGCATAAAGATCTTACCAAACACCCTAATATTGGTTGATTTCAATTACCCAAACATTAACTGGGAGAACTACTCAAGTACTAACTCCCTTGCCCAACATTTCCTAGAATTTATAAACTCAAATGCCCTGGATCAACTGGCCAGCTCTCCTACCAAAGGTGACAACATATTGGACCTGTTCATCACCAACATGGGCGACCGGTGTTCCACACTGGAGGCCAACCAGTCACTGGTTTGATCTGACCATAAACAAATCACTTTGGATATTCACATTCCGCCCCCACCCCCGGACAAGGAAACCACCATGAAAAACTTTTCATTAGCAAACTTCACGTTACTTAAGACTGAGGTGGAAAGTTTCAAAGCCCCCATGCTAAAGGATAATGCTGTTCAAGCTGCAAAATCTTTTAATAATGCATTCTACAGCACCTACAAGATTGCATGGATCATGCTATCCCAAGCAAAACCAAGACTCGCTCCTCCAAGAAAAGGAAACCAATCTGGTGGACCCTGCCATAAACAAGCTATACAATAGAAGGAGAAAACTAGTACAGAAAAAGAGTAAAATCCCAAGAAGGGAAGACATCCCTGATCAGTATCAGCAAGAAGCTACGATCCCTCATAAAATCATCCAAGGTGAGCTTTGAAAGAAAAATTGCCAAGGATTCCAAAGATAACCATAAGGCATTATTTAGCTATGTCAAGAATCTAAGTGGCAATGCTCAGATCTGCTCAGAGTTAGTGCAGAATGGCACAAAATACACTGAACTGACCGATATCGCCAACATCCTGGCAGACAGGTTCAGTGCAAACATCACCCCTTCTCACCTCCAAAAGGGCCCATAACCATACCAGAAGAATGTAGAGCCCCTGAAATCACAGACACTCAGGTTAAAACAGCCCTCTCCAAAGCCAAAAACACAGCATCAATGGGACCGGATGGTGTCCCAGGCTGCGTCCTACATGAGCTCAAAGACAAACTAACCCCTCACCTAAACACACTGTTCAAACTCAGCCTCTCCACAGGCTACGTACCCATAGAGTGGCACACAGCAATGGTTATTCTGCTCTACAAAGGTGAAGCCACAACAGACCTCAGGAACTATTACCCTATAAGCCTGACTAGCTTGGTCTGCAAAGCTATGGAGCGCATTACCATGGAACTCATTAACAGAGACATTGGGAACCTCCAAACACTGGACCCTACCCAGTTCGGCTTTGTTAAGGGCAGATCATGCCTCCTTAACCTGGTGGACTTCTTTGAGACAGTTACCAAGGCTACAGAAGAGGGAAAAGTAGTACACACAGCCTACCTAGACCTGGCAAAGGCCTTTGACATAATTCCTCATTCTGGTATTATAGACAAGTTCACCAGCCTGAACATAAACCTCTATGTCACACGATGGGTTGCCAACTGGCTCACGGACAGAACCCACATGGTGAGAGTTGTGGGAGCTAGGTCCAACTCTAAACCGGTTACAAGTGGCATTCCCCAGGCCTCAGTCCTAGGCCCCTTCCTGTTCGGCATATACTTTTGAGAGGTACAGGCAAGGAGAGGAGGACTATGGCTAACCAAGCTCGCAGATGACTGCAAACTAGGGGCTATAACTGACTCTCCAGCTGACACAGACATCCTCCAAAAGGGTCTCACTGAGAAGGATACCTGGTGTCAAAATCATGGTCTCAAGCTAAATGCCAAAAAGTGCATAGTCATCCCCTTTGGAAAAAACAAAGTACCCACAAACTGCCACATAGGTGGTAGTCCCTTAAATACGGAAGATGTAATAAGGGATCTGGGAACCCAAGTAGATAGTAATCCCTCCTTTGATAATCACATTGCCAAAGTGGTTAGAAAAGCCTTCTATGTGGCTCACCTAATCACAAAAGGGTTCACATCCAGAACAAACGAGGTCATTGTGCCCCTCTACTCATCACTCATCAGACCCATCATAGAGTACAATGCCCCATTTGGGATGTACCTTACAAGACACTTGCAACAGCCGGAAAGACCACAGAAGTACCTCACCAAGAGTATCACTGGCCTCAAACAGATGCCCTATGCAGCTCGATTGAAGAAACTCCAGCTATACTTGGTTGCATACCACCCAGTCAGAGGTGATCTCTGCCTGACATACAAGGCCATGTCCAACAAAGAATTGATGGACATGCTCCACCTAAAGAAAACCTTATCCCCTCGAGCCACACACTCTAGGGATCTAAACCTCACCACAACAATAAATAGGACGTGCTGGAGGGATAGATTCCTGTCCCAGAGACTTCTCATGCTTTGGAACAAGATTCCAGTCTACATTAGGCAGAGCTCCTCGCTAGCATTCTTTAAAAGAAACCTTGACGAGTGGATGGGAAACAAAAAGTTTACCTCGGGGATCACTTCAGTGGCTCTGCTGGACAGAGGCACAGGGAACTAATCTAGTGGAGTGGTGAAAGCCAACACATTCTGGCTAGGCTTATAAATGCCTTCGGGCAGATAACCTAGTACCTACCTATGAACCTATGAACCTATATCATCATAATTACTAGCCGTCAGCAATATCTCCAGCATACTGCATTATACATACACAATGACAATGTATTTTTCTATTTCCCACAGTGACATTTTATAGTATGCCTCTCAATAATAAATATCCTCCTCATTTATTAAAATACGAATAGCAAGTAATAAACAGTGGTAAATATTTTTGTTGCAATGTATCCCAGATTAACAATCTTAGTGCTATTTCATTTCTTACAACTTGATCTTTCTCATCCTGTCTATTACTAATGGATAAGACACTTATTTAAGAAACCCACTTCCAAAAATTTCATCATGCCTTAAGAAGCTGTAAGTGTTATAATTTATTTATTGACATCTGATTACAGAGAAATGTTGACTGGATAGAAGCCCATTTTCAGCCAAGGCCCGGGGAGAAAAGCTATAAATGATTACAAAACATTTTAAGAACAATAATTTTACAAATTTCAAAAATAAAACAAAAAATCTGTAGTTTAAGTAATTATAAGAAATTAGACATAATATAAAAACATTGGTTAAGAATCGATACAAGTTATATAACAAGAATTTAATATTTAGAGAATTTTCTAGACAGTTTATAGAAAAATTAAAGGTAAGTTAGTCTAATAAAATCTTTCTGCTCTTCCCAATTAGGGGTCGCCACAGCAGATCATCGGTCTGCTAATGATTGGCAGTGGATTTTTACAGTGTTGAGTTTCCAGCCTGGCACCCAACCTTCAAAGAAGGAACACACATACGTGCACATACCTACCTGCATGTCTTTAATGTTCAGTCAACTACAAAGAGGAATTGCAATATGATGTGAGGGGAAAAACAGGCTTATGATATATTTAGAGAGAAAGTAAAGAGAATTTTATAGAAGTTAGAAAGTAAGTGAAGAAGGTAGGCGAAAGCACTCAGCTTGTATTTCAATATTTGTTTAATCTGGCTCAATAAATTTAACTTGGTTTTAGCCATTTCCTCAGCTCCATGCATGTTTGCTCTCTGTTTGTTGGTTTTATAGATTAAGGAGTTTTAAGAAATGAAAATGTACTTGTTCACATTTGGGGATATAGGCTATCCTGGTTTTGAACAAGAACAGAGCCAGATTTTAGATAGGAAGCCTTTCAGAGTGGTTTTGAAAGATAGAAGGGAGGTTATTGACCTGATAGATACAGGTGAGGAGTAATAGGCCTTAGCAACTTTGTATGAGTGCAGACAATGCCCAGCAGATTTGATGGGTTTTTATACAGACAGGAGATTTTAGTCACTGGAATGCAATGACCACCTGGAAACATAGTTGCGTAGAATGTTTTTTAGCACTGGACAGACATATGGATGCTGGATAATTTTATAGGTGGCAAGAAGATGTGTATATGTTAGTTGATGAGGCAGTTCTAACCAATTTAGGATTTTTTAGTGCTATGTAATAGTGGGTTCAAAAAGGGGTATTTGATGCAAATTTAGCAACTTTGTTATATCATCATTCAAGTTTTAATTTTTGTGAAGCCTGGATGCTAAAGAGGATGGGAACACCATAAAGAAGTATGGGGAGGAGATAAGTAGTGGCAAGTGTAGTTTTAGTTGGGTCAATAAGAAAGTTTTTGGCTCTGTAAAGCATCCTTATTTTTTGATGAGTTTTTCTTATGAGATTTTATATATCCAGGTTGAATGTTAGATTATCATCCACTATCACCCCTAATAATTTGCTATGAGAAGTGCCTTTAATGGTTGCATTATCAAGAGAGAGGATTTCAAATTTTGTTTTTTCATGAGAGAGGGATTCGGGGAAAAAGGAGTAGTTTGGCCTTTTTTGGGTTGAGTATGAATTGTAAGTTATGAAGCCATATTTCAGGGCTGTTAAAGATTCCTGAGTAATTGTTTAGAGGTGTACCATGTTGTTTGAGAGTGGAATCATATGTGTATTGTATTAGGGTGGCCTGTTGTGTGGAAGTATAGAGGGTGTTGGTGAAATTGTTAAAGAGGAGGGGACAAAGGATACATCCCTGTGGTACACCAGCAGTGATTGAGAGGTAAGGTGAGAGCATGGAGTGCCATTTTACTGATTGATACCTATTGGACAGGTAGCTTTTGAGCCACAGAAGGTTGGACTGAGAAAGACCTAGTGAGGACATTTGAAGTAGAAGTTGGCTGTGGCAAACTGTTGAAGGCTTTAGATAAGTCTAGAAATAAGGAAGAGACTAGTTTACCATTATCTTTAGCTATGGGAATGATGGAAGTCATGTTGCATAGGGGATAGGAGTTCTTTCTGCAGGAGACAGTCTAGCAATTGTTTTTGAACATGTTTTAAGTATTTTGGTGAGGGGAGATAAGATTGCTATAGGTCTAAAGTTATTAATGTCTGTTGAATTTCCTCCTTTGTGCAGAGGGATAATATGTGACTCTTTCAAGATAGAGGTAATGTGGGATTCCTGGATTGACTTATTTATAAGGATTGAGGAGGATAGACAATGCTATTGTCTATGATTTTTAGGTATTCACTTGGGAGATCACCATCTAAAGAAGAGCATGGTTTAAGTTTGTTTAACAGCAATTTTATATAGGATATGGGCACAAGGATGTCATGATATGTAGCTGTTGGATAGGGTTGGGATTAGATGTTGAGGAATCCTTGATTAGAGGTGCTATACTATCTATAAAGTAAGAGTTGAACTGTACTGCAGTTTTGAGTGGTGAATTATTGGGACAGGGGTTTGATTTCAATTTTTGGTCAGGATGTAAGATTTCTTTAATGGATGTCCAACATTTTATAAGGTTGTGTTTAGTATTATTTTGAAAGTTATTATACTACAGTTTTTTATCTTCATTAGTTTGCTTTTTAAAATGATTGCAAAGCATTCTGAAGTTTTCACAATATCGAGGTGTTTTATATTTTTTGCCATTCTTTCCTTACTTTTTTCTACACTACATTACCATTATAGTCATTTCTTGATAGCCAAATTGCATTATTTGTTTTTAGTCTCTTACTTCTCAGAGGTGCAAAGCTATTTAGGATATTTAGAAACGTACTGAATTCATTTACAGCATTATCTAAGGGGAGGATTTTTAGGAAGTTACAGTTAATAGATGATAGTGTAGTAATGAACATTTCTGGGTTAAACTTGTAAAGGGTGTGTGTCATTTCATAAACATGCTGTTTAAATGGACGTGTGAGATGTCTGGTCATAGAGATTGGAAGATGATCACTGAGAGAGTCTAACATTGTACCTGTGGTGGAGTATTTACTAGGATCTGATACTAGAATCCAGTTTAATAGGGAATGTGATGTCTTGCTAGAATGTGTGGGCTATTAGTTAGTTGTGCGAAACCATATGAGCTCATGCTAGATGTAAAGGAGTTGAGTTGATGTCAAACCACTTGACATTCACATCACCTTGTAGTATTATTTCTTGTGGAAATGTTGTACTCGTTTGCCCGTACGGGGACGTGTGGTAGGTTTTGGGAAATATTAAAGCAATGCCATCACCTTTTCTCTTTATACAATCATTACAGATGATAATGTACCCAGGAGGTGTAACTTTGGAGTAATTTTTGTTGGGTTTCAGTCAAGTTTCAGTTACAGTGAGAATGTCAGGCTTATGTTGAGTAATCCAGGCATGTAGTTCAGCAGTTTTATTTCTTATGCTTCTAACATTTATTGCAGCAAAAATTAGATCACCATGGTTGGAGATTGGTTGTTGTGGGGTTAGAAAAGTGTGTGGAAGAGAATTATCTTTGTGTTCATTGTGATGGGTGGGTCCAGGATTATGGTATATATCTCCTCCTAGAAGGATTTTAGTATATTGGGGAATTATGTATACTTGTTAAAAGAAAGTATGCAAAAAGTTACTGTAAATGTGAATGAGTAGAGTAGTGCAGCTAGGGAGATCTGAAAGGGGCAACTGTGCATGGGGAAGGGGTCAATTAGCCAAGTGTTCCAGGGGTTTGATTAACCAGTCTGAATCTCTTTTAAATGCAATACCGGCTTTTGCAATCAAACCTGAGTGTTTTAGTGCTCCGTGTATAGTCTAAATTGTAACAAACTGCTTGCTACATTGTAGCAAGCAGTTTGTTACAGTTAAAAAGTCAAGAATAAATAGAAAATGTATTTTTATAACTAAAACCCAAGCATGTAAACAGGGTATACATTTTAGCAACTGTTTGCTACATTTGTGTCAAGCAGTTTGCTACAGTTTAAAAGAAGCCATTTTTCTCTTAATAAAATGCAGGAAAGGGGAATGGGGGGCAGGTCAGAGAAATGGGACATGAATGACTAGGGGAGGAAGGAGGGGGTGTATGATGCCTCTGGACACCTGGTTGGTGTGACAGTAGAAGGAATTGACTTTTTTGCTTGCTCTTCAGTGAAGAGCTGGGGGAATGAAATAGACTGTAATAAGCTGATCTCTACAATGTAGTGATTAGCTTATTAAAGTAAAATGTGATTTTTTTTGGCTGCTTAATGGAAGAGCTGGGGGTATGTGGCTGTAACTGTTATAAGGTGTCACTACAATGTATCAACAGGGTTGTTTTCATTTTTGTTGATTTTCAGCACTTTTGCTTCATTGTGTTTGTTGCCACTCTTTTAGCAGCTGTTATCCTACAAAGAACTTGTGCATGAAACAAAACATATTTTACAATGAATAAAGAGCACATGCTAATTTGTCATTAATACCAGCACAGTTAGCCCTTGTTGTAAGTACTAGGTAACCCATGCAATTTAAGAATGAAGCAGTAAACACTGGTTGATACTATTTATGCTGTTATTTTCTTTAACCTACCCCATTGGTTTTACAACTAACAAGGTCATAAAAAGTGGCCCAAGTGGTTCAGGTCATTTACCTGTAAAATAAATAAAATGAAACATACAAATAAATAAATAAATAAATGAATAAATGCATAAATAAATAAATAAGTATAATATTGCATCTTAAGAAGTTTCACTAATCATTTGGGAAACATCATATGGGTTAAATGTGTCAGCAATTATAAATAGTAAAATAGCCTTTACTTTCATGAGGAAGAACATTAAATCTGCATGTGGCTAGTTTAGACATTAGCAAGGCTAAATCTGTAGTGTCTAATAATAAAAATAAAATACAATAAACCAATATATATGCTCACCTTAGTAAAGGTCTGAAGCTCAGTCTATAAGCTATGTGCAGTTACATTCCTTTTTGCTGATGGCAAGCATGTGCCTGTATTCAGTAGTTCTTCTCCAATACATGATTATGTTCAGCGTCAGATATTTTTTGAGAAGTGAAAGAAGTTCTAATAGGGATATTCAGAATCACATTAACACATTGTACATTCCTGTTTTGGGTGGGATGCTCACTGCATTATGTCGGAGTGACTCAAATATTGATGTAGTGCTGCAGTGGTATAAAGGCTTCAACAAGTAGTGCTACAACAGTCTTGCTGAATATTGTCTCATGCAAATATGGGAGATCATGGTACAGCTTATGTAGATCAGCAAAAAGCACTGTCCTGGGGCTATACCTCATGATCAGAATAGCATACCAGAGCAATTAGATCCAGGGTCTACACACTGTGATAACAGTGTGACTTTTAGCAGGGTTAAGTACTGTGATGTTCTGTATGTGCGTGTGTGCATGTCTTTGTGTATATGTGTCTGTACCTGTGCAGGTGTGTGTGTGTGTGTGTGTGTATGTATGTGTGTGTGTGTGTGTGTGTGTGTGTGTGTGTGTGTGTGTGTGTGTGCGCGCGCGCGCGTGTGTGCATATAATGTGGAAACACAGCTCACTTGCTTCAGCTGTGTTGTGTTTCATTCAGAGACATACAAACGAGTTACTAATGAACTTTTGTTCTCTGTGACTCTTTCATATTTCTGAATTGCTTTCTATCACAATAGTGCTGCTACTAGAGCCACAGGCAAAGCACTATTACCATTAAAGAGGTAATTTATTTGAATACCTCTAAATGTCTTTTGACCTCATCAAGAAGGTAAGCAATTGCTTGTTTTATTCTGTCCTGCTTACGTCATGTAAAATGGCATAACCAAAATAGTATGAACAGCACTAACAGAAAACTCCAAATACACATATGATTATGTTCTGTGCACTATAAAGATATTACATATTGACATTTATTCATAAGAAATGCTAGTTAAACAGTATATTATGTTCTATGTCTTATCACCCCTTATAACATCTGATAAAATATGTTATTAATCAAGTAGTTTTGACTCAACATTCTACAAATGCAAGCCAAAGTCACAGACTGATGGATTATATATCCTAGATTAACATTAATTTGTGAAAAATCTCATCAGTTGATGAAATGTCATCATGTCCTGATGCATGAAAAGGCATATTAATTAGAATATAAACTCAAGGAAAATACTATATCATATTCACAGGCAAGACATGTCCTCATATCAATAAGCCCAACTCTAACTTTTCATAACCCTAACCATAAACTTAAACATGACACTAATCCTAACTTTAGCATGCAACATAACCTTTAAAATCTAAGCCCACTTCAAGACTCTTGCTGTGACCCTAAAATCAGTAAGCTTTGTACTGTATATAGTAATGAGAAACAAATTAGCCTTAAAATCTATCTCCAGCTCCAGACTCCTTCTGTAACACTGAAACCAGTATGTTGTGTTTGAAGTACAGAAAAGAATTACATCACGTGGACTTGTTAATCAGTTTAATATGTGATCAAACTAAATACTTGACCAAATAAGCTCAGAGAATCAGACATCAGTAACAATGTCCTTCATCAATTGGCGGTCTCCAAAATGCTTATTTGATAAAATAAAATAATTTTGGAACAAGCAAAATAGTCTAGTTTTTGTCAAACTGCTTGGTGCTGAGGTTTGTCTCATTCAGATATCTATATATAATCATCCAAAGATGCTATCCACTTTTCATAATACCTCATTCTCCTAAAAATCATCAGATCAGTATAAAAAAAATACTTTTCAATACTGAATGTTGTCTGACATTGGTACTACTGTACTGGGGCATTAACAGTTGAAGATATATAGTCAAAAATCAAATGGAAGAAACACGTAACATTTTGATTCTGATGGGGAAAAAAACATGAGTTCTTCAGGAGAATTATAGAGTGAAACTGATTTTGCAAGCTCACAAATGTACTCAGAGAAGGAATAAACAATATTTTGCTATTCATAGAAAAGTACATTTCATTGCATTTACAAGTGCTGTCAAAAGGACTAACAGCAACTGAATGTGGTATTACCCAAGCCAAGGAGAAACATTATTGGTTTACAGTTATAGAACTTCAAAATATAGCAGCTTTACAATAATAACAAATAAACAACATGAATTATTTTAAACTTAATTAAAATTATATATTTTTTAATTTAATTGATGTTAGGAGTTCGAGCAAACAACTGAAACTGAGTTTACATGACTCAAAAGAAAAATGGTCAAGTTGAAGCAACATATATCATTTTACTTTTGAAAAAAAAAAGTATTTTTTTTCAGAAACATTGCCAGATGTATAACAAACCACAGAAAATTATTTACCAGAGACACTTTCAGATTAAGATAACTGGAAAGCAGCACACAACATTTAAAATAATCAATGGAAAGAAATATACAATATTTTGCTTTGAATAAAAAATGACTTTGTTTTTACAAGTTGCATCAGAATAATTAGCAAAACAACTGAAAATAATTTTACAAGAATGAAATAAAACCAGATAACCACAGAGAAGGGTGACATTTTGCTCATAATAAAAAGTAAATTATAGTGCTTTCACATGTTCTCCTCAAAGTGATAGCAAATAAATTAAAATGACTTTACTTGAGCTAAGTTGAACCATTCTCCCTTTTTTAGCTTATGACCCCATGGAAGCCATATGCAGTATTCTAATTTTGAGAAAAATAAAAATACACTAATTACAGAAACCTTGTAAGAATAGTTAATAGACATTTGCTGTAGAGTCACAGTTCAACCAGAATTCTCTTTACTAAAAATCCATTGCTTTAGCATGTCATGTCAGAAGTACACGGAAACAATTAAAACTGATTTGACACAATTCAAAAAAAATGTCACAGAAAAGCAATGTGCACTTTGTTCTGTATAAGATGTCATTACCTCACTTTCGCTTGTGATGTCAGAAGTGCTAATAAACAATTTAAACACATTTATCCATACTGTAGCTGAAATATTTTTGCTTTGCAATTTAAGATAAAGGTAAGGTAATGTGCAACATTTTACCTTTGATAAAAAACAAAACAAAAAGCATGTTTCATAATCACTGACATAAGTGCTTGCAAATAAATGCCTCAGACTTTGGCCTTACACATTGTACCTTCAATAATGCTAACAGTTTTACTGGCATGTGACAGTAGTAGCAGTGATAGTTGGATTTAACTACACTGAAGACAAGCAAAAAACTGTTCAACTTGTAGCTGTAGACTTGCACAGAGTTCATATGATTTTTGATTTCTGGTATCTCACTGGAAAATCATTCAGATGTTTTCCCTCAGTTGCATAAACGCCACTAATTACTGAACCAATCAGCTGTGCTTTTGCATATGCAAGCCAATACAACTGCATATCTCATACCTAGTTATGTTACTAAACCAAGGTGTGAGTCTCACTCAGCTCATTCTGTTAGTTCTCAAAATTTCTGTCAGCCAAGTCAGTAGTGCTGATGCCCTCTTACCTTCACAGGCATGTGCTGATTAAGTGACCAGAAGTACAATACCAAACGTGTTCAGCATGAGGCTAGCCTTAGTTCTCCTACAATGTTGCCATTTTCAATGACTGGAATGATTCGTACAAAATTACTTAATTTAATAAGCTAAGAATGGAACACATAATACAGGTGGAGAGCTAGAAACATTAGAACATCGCATAATAGAATGATTCCTTATTTCATTTGCCAAACCTCTTTAAAACAAAGTCACAGTAACAGTTATTCAGTAAAGACCATTTGAATGAAGCACTCATACAAAAAACAAAATGTTACCATGTCATATATATTTATACATAACCGTTCTGCAATCTGCCTAAACAAACTGACACAACAAAATGTGTAGTTGCTGGATTTAAGCAGAGCTGTTCAGACATGTCAAAAAGAAAAGTCATTTGACTTTCTCTACCAGACATAATAATAAATTGTTGAATTATACACATTGTGTATTACTAAGGCTGGATGTGACCTGATACTATAACTGGTTTTAAAAATGCACACAGTAATGCAAATAAACTATGCAGTGCAACATTTTACTAGATTTAAACATACAGGTAAACAGTCATATAGTTATGCACAGTCTGGACCAGTGACACCAAAGAGAAAACTCCTAAGTTTCAGTTCTGTCCATCTTAAGCAGATTCATTGGCAATGAATCTGTCAGTATCTGCTGAATCAGAACATGCTCTTTGTTAGGGTAGAAACAATGTTTCAGAGGTGGTTATAGTTGGAGACATGAAACAACCTCAGACTTAGAATAAATGTGTTTGGCTGTGCAGGGGGGCTTGAGGGTATGGAGTGATCTGCTTCCAAAGGATTTATGTATTGATTTGAATCGATAATTTGCCAGCATCCAAATGTCAATCCTACGGGCATCAGCAAATTAATGATCTGTATACTGCTTGCCCATTATCAGGAAAAATGCTGTTTTTTAAGTTAATCCACTGTACTTTGATAGTACTGTGTGTGCTTTATCACATTTGCACCCAGTCCTCAGTGGAAAAGACACTGCTGTGCAGAGCTTGAAGCTGTAGCTTCCTTGTCTTTATTCCTGTATTTACAAAATGGACAGCTTTGTATCTCATTCATTCCACTGTTCATAAAACAATGTACCAGAATTGCATCCATTCTAAATTAAAACAAAAATGCATTTTTTGTTTTCACTTTTACACCATAGCCTTGAAATCTTTGATCCAGACTACGTATATTTTTTCTTTTGTCTCTGAAATTTATTCTCAGGTTTCATCCTTGAATCTTTTTTAACTTGGAATTCAATACTCATTTAAGGTACTCCTTTGCAAAGTATCAGTTGTATAACATTCAAATCTTTCAAATACGAGCTCAATTTCTTAATATTTATCTCCAGTAGTGGAATGATAACCTATTTATCTGTCACACCGAATGGTAAGTTTGAATCTTAGCTTATTTCTAAGTCTGTCTTCTCTTGCATAATTTAATACTTATTAATGACTTACTTAGAACTGTCACCTGCATTGTCCCTTTTCTTAACTGCAGTCACAGCATAATTGCCAGCTTCCATCTGTAGACATCATTCCTTTAAATTATATCCAAACCACTTGTACTCTCCAAATGAATGAAAAAAGATTATCACGGCCGGACTGCAGAAACTCCGTAATTAAATACTTTATTACTTCTTTAAACGCTTGACAATAAAAATACGCTTTTCGTCCCGTTTGAATGCGGGACTTCTTCAGAAACTCATACAATCTAAAAAAATTCTAAGACTGATTTTTATACACAGTTTAAAAAAGCGCGCCAAGTCTCACAATTGCTTCACTTCTTAAAGACATATACATCCTAAAATAAGAGACTGGAAAACAATCATTTTCACATGGGCAGCAACGTATTACTATGATATAAATAAATAAGAATTTATGAATCAGGAAATTTGATATATTATAACCAGCTTTACATATCCTACAATCTAATAATATAATATATGTATATATAAACAATTGAAGTGCACTAAGATGAACTAATGAAAGTACACGAAAATAAACCCAAAAAAATAACCTATACATAAATTTATTGTATATATATATATATATATATATATATATATTTTATGTTCTATATTTTATATATATTATATACTATGATGTTTTATATTTTATGATTTAATAACATCACCTAACTTTACACGTCCCTATAATCTAATGTTATACATATATATATATATATATGCGTATTTGGAAATACATAAAATGTATACCACAAGATAAAGTGTATACCACAAACATAAACAATATCTGTATATATGTGCAGCTAAAACATACCATATATTAATTTAATCAGATTGACATTTAAAACTTTAAAATGTAATGTTATGAAAAAATATTATTTATATTTAATATACGCTCATTATAAATAATTATTTTTAAAAAAACTTTTTAAGCAAACTTTTTTTAAAAACTTATTAAAAACTTTTTTAAAAAACCAATTAATATAAGAACTTATCTTTCCAAACTTTTCAACCTCAACAAACACATTATTGAGCATTTATCATTTAAACCTGGATTTACAAAGGCATTTAGTCTTAATTGCCAAATCAACTCCATTTTCTCTAATATTAAAGTTGATGGCCCTCCTCTGTCATCTTGTGGGGTCTGCTGTATTATTTTAAATTTAAATTTATGTTGTGGATGCATTATAGTGTGCATTGCCAAAGCATTGTCCTCTCTTTTCTGTGATATACTTCTTAGGTGTTCAGATATTCTATCCCTTAATCTTCTATCTGTTTTACCTATATAGAAGGATGGACATGCTTGGCATTTTGCAACATAAACTACACCTCTGGTGTTGCAATTAAAACTGCCCTTTAACCAAATTGGAAAGGAATTGATAACTATATTACTGCCTTCCTCTATTATGTAACAATAGGGGCAACACCCACATTATACAATGCCTACCCTAAAACGTGCACGCTGATTGGCCAGCCCAACCAGCGTGCCCGTTGTAAATCCCTCAATATACTAACGGAAAAAGGTCCGGTTGCCCGGACTTTTTCCGTTATAAACATTGTCTCGCTATGTTAAAGAGTTTAACATAGCGAGACAGTTTTAAAAAGCAACGGAGATCTCCGCTGTTTTTAAAGCTGTCTCGCTATGTTAAACTCCTTTAACATAGCTTATAATGTAAAGCAACGGAGATCTTGCGATCTCCGTTGCTTTAACTTGTCTCGCTGTGTTAAATGAGTTTAACATAGCGAGACAGCTTTAAAATAAGCAACGAAGATCTCCGTTGCTTATTTTAAAGCTGTCTCGCCATGTTAAACCCATTTAACATAGCGAGACAGTAAAGCAACGGAGAACTTGCGTTCTCCGCTGCTTTTGCCCACAACTCTGATGTACTGCGAGGCATCGCAGTACATCAGAACTGCCGCGAACACCAGACAGGTGTGGAAGGGCAGCAAAGAGGCATTATACAATGCCATTATTTAAGAAAAGTAATTATTTCTTTTCTTAAATAATGGCATTGTATAATAGCAATAACCCACTTCTGGGTGTGGGTAATGCTGGATTACCACGGTTGTCTTTGTTTGGTCTCGGCCGCCTCGGGACCAAACCACGCCAACCGTGGGTAAATCCAGCATTACCCACACCCAGGCGTGGGTTATTGCTATATTGTTTCATACCTGTGCTTCTATTGCTACATTTTCTTTTCCTTTGGAATATTTCTTTATAACTAATGCCCTTTCTCCAAATCACTTTTGGTATAAAGTTGAAGACAGTATTGAATTCCATTTCATCTTTTAATAAAGACCAATTTTTAAAAATAATTTCTTTTATACCCACATGGTTAGATGAATAACTCATAATACACGCTGACTCAAATTGATTTTGAGTGTGTGTAGATACAGGCTGATCCAAATTCAAGTCACTTATATTAAGCTCTTTATTAATGATATCTGCGTTAATGTTGAGTATTGGTTCATAAATACCATCCATTCTTTTCAGTGTTACTTCTCGGATTAAATCCTCTATCAATTGGATAGGGTATGCTCTACTTAAAAACATTTCTTTTAAAACCATACATTCTTTTTGGAATTTCTCATCGATTGATATCATTCTTGCAGCCCTTACTAACTGGCCCTTTAGGACTGAACGTTTCTGATGTAAGGGGTGAGCACTGGAAAAATGTAGAAATTTATTTGAATAAGTCGGTTTTCTATATAAAACAGCTTCATAGCGCCTATCTACATTATTTTTTGACACCTCAACATCCAGGAAAACCATGACATTGTCATGGAACACATGGGACAATTTTAAAAATTGAGTTGTGTTATTCATCATGTCAACCAAATTTGCAACTTCACTTGATGTCCCTTCTATGATCATGAAGATGTCGTCAATAAATCTACCATAGAATTTTACAACATCTTTGAACAATCCATTTATAAAAATGTATGTGGTTTCCCAATGCACCAGTACCATGTTGGCATAGCTAGAACCGCATGGTGAACCCATTGCCACCCCTTCTCTTTGTCTATAATATTGTTTCTTGAATAATATGAAGTTGTAAGATAATATAATATCCAACATCTCCTGAACCAAGGTTATCTCCGCTTGAGGTGCATTTAATTTACCCATTCTAGCAACTACCCATTCAATCCCTGTTTGTTGAGGGATGCATGTATGCAGATCTTTTATATCCATTGTTATGAAATTATTCTGTTGAGAAAAAGGAAATTTATTTAAATTTGCTAAAAATGCCCAAGAATCCTTCAAAATCCATGGTTCTTGCATTACATATTTCTTCAAAATTGAATCCACAAATTTTGCACATGCATAAGTGGATGAATTTCTACCATCCACTATGGGTCTGAATGGTGGATTATTTAAGCTCTTGTGTATTTTAGGTACCCCGAATATATATGGTGTTCGAGGAGCCAAAATTGTTAAATAATTAAAAGTATGTAAGTCTATTCTTGCTTCTATAAACAACTCATTGAGAAAACCTTTTATGAACTGGTTAGCTTTATTATATTCATTTAGCGATGCTTTAACATAAGCATCACCTTCCAATATATTAATGATGCAATTTTCATAGTCCGGTAAATCCATGAATACCAGACCTCCGCCTTTATCAGGGTTCATGATCCTGATATTGGCGGACATCAGACATTCGAGGTCTTCCCTTTCCTCCTGGACTAAATTGTTGAAACGATTAAGCCTGCTCTTACTTAACTGCCTTAGGTCTAATTCACAAACTCTTTCAAAAGTGAATAGAGCATTTTGTAAAGGAGGATTATAAACACTAGGTACTCTAAACACAGAATTATGTGGTGCCTGGTTACCCAATAACATTTTCAAATTCAATTTTCTGACAAATATTTTCAGATCACAAATGGTTTCAGCTAAATCCATGTTGGATGTTGGAACAAAAGTTAAACCTTTGGACAGGGTGTCTGCCATATGCTCTGAGACCTGGAAAGAGGAATAATTATATATGGTAAAATCCCCTTTTCGATTTTTTACCATTATGGGGACCATATACTCATTTGACCCGTTGGTCATCTCCTGTTGTTCCGATTCTTCTTCTTGTTCCATTGTTTTTTCTGTTTGGATCTCTGAAAACCCTGATTATTGTTCGAATTAGCCAAATTACTTGAAGGCCCTTCTTCTGGGTTATTCCGTTCTTTTAATCTTTCACTTCGTCTTACTTGGTCGTTGATCATTTCATCATTGTTTGTTTGTTGCTGACAAGAGTCAGAAAATTGATCTTGGTTACCAGCCATCGACATGTTATGTCTAGTGTTTATCTCCTGGTTATTGAATCTGGTCTGATCTAACAACATCTTTGATCTTGTTTGTGATATAGGTGGTGGAGGATATGCTCTACCTTCATTATATTGCATCTTATCTCTATCCAGTTTTTTGATTTTTATGTATCTCATCTTCTCAATGTGTTTCTCAATACTTTGGAAGCACCTTGAATAATCATATTTGTACCGACTAAAATCATTATGTTGTTTTATGGTGACATCGATTTTTTCAATGTTTTCTGCCAATTCTTTAGCTTGTATAGTGTAATGTTTTATCATCATTTCCATCAACTGAATTCCTTGCTGGTTGAAGACCTTTAATAGGTCTTTATGAAATTCAGAACCAGTTACCAGACCTGTGGGGTAGCGCCAAGTTCTTAAACCCTTGGGAACTATATCAGCTTTAATACATTCCTGAAAATATTCTATTTCCAGATTAAGCTTCTTGAATTTCAACATGTTACTGTCCAAATTATCCAATAAATTGGACAGGAGCGGACTATCATTATAATCCGTTCCTACTTCACCATTCAATAGTCCTGGTCTGTTTAAACCCACTGGTGTTATTAACCAATCTTTCAAATTTGGAATTTGTGTTCCTGTGGGTACTGTATTAGAGTTGATTCGATCTTGTGTACTTATCCTCTGTGTCGCTGGTATATTATTTCTATTATTAACATTTGTTTCATTTTGTAAAGAAACATTATTATTAATATTGACATTGTCGCTTGATACTAGTGATGTCCTGCCTGTCGCGCAAGGTACATGTGGCAAATGGCCCATACTTAAAGCATTAAGGGCGTTAGTAGGAGCATTAGAAACATTAGAAATATTAGCCCCCATTACAGTACCTGTTTGTAAAGCATGTCCTTGATTATCAGCTATATTCCTGTGCGACTGCATTGGTTGTTGTGTATCTGTGACACCCATCCGATCCTGCTGCCCATTTGAAATAAAAGAAATTGCATCCAGTCGTTGATTCATTGTCTCTACCTTCTGAGACAATAACGCTATTAATTGCGTTAACTTGTTCATTCCGTCATTTTCTGTTTCAGTGTCAATACCTTTAAAAATTTCTGGCGTTCCTTGCAAACTGTCCTCAGCCATGTTCAAACTAACAAACTCCAAACCACTTGTACTCTCCAAACGAATGAAAAAAGATTATCACGGCCGGACTGCAGAAACTCCGTAATTAAATACTTTATTACTTCTTTAAACGCTTGACAATAAAAATACGCTTTTCGTCCCGTTTGAATGTTTGTATCTCATTCATTCCACTGTTTATAAAACAATGTACCAGAATTGCATCCATTCTAAATTAAAACAAAAATGCATTTTTTGTTTTCACTTTTACACCATAGCCTTGAAATCTTTGATCCAGACTACGTATATTTTTTCTTTTGTCTCTGAAATTTATTCTCAGGTTTCATCCTTGAATCTTTTTTAACTTGGAATTCAATACTCATTTAAGGTACTCCTTTGCAAAGTATCAGTTGTATAACATTCAAATCTTTCAAATACGAGCTCAATTTCTTAATATTTATCTCCAGTAGTGGAATGATAACCTATTTATCTGTCACACCGAATGGTAAGTTTGAATCTTAGCTTATTTCTAAGTCTGTCTTCTCTTGCATAATTTAGTACTTATTAATGACTTACTTAGAACTGTCACCTACATTGTCCCTTTTCTTAACTGCAGTCACAGCATAATTGCCAGCTTCCATCTGTAGACATCATTCCTTTAAATTATATCACCTATGTTTTTTTTACTAGACTGCAGCACACTAATGCCCAAACCTCCATAGCATATTCTAACTTGTTATGAATTAGAGATGCATTTTATTTTATTTGGTGTGACTTACTGTACTGTTATGTTTTTATTTCACTGACACTTGTGTCCCATCTGTAAAAAGGGAAACTTGTACAATGCCACAGTTCTTTCATGCATCAAGTATTTAATAAATTTATATTGCACTAAACATCATATTTACACTTGTCTGTGATAAGCTTTATGTGGTCATGTTAAAGTTTTGACTTTTGAAATTAGAGGGATTTCATGTCCCAGATAATAACAGCCAGCAGCTAAATACCATCCTTACCTTTCTTCTTCTTCTTCTTCGTCTTCTTCTTCCGACCCAGTTCAGCAGCTGTAAAAGTAGCAACTGATTAGTGTATGAATCCTTGCCATCTATTTCAATACACAAATAATGCACTCAGTTTCTACCCTCTGATGATGCATTTTAGAAATATTAACTGATTGATTACCTGCACTAGTACTTTTTCCTCATTTTGATTTGATATCTTTCTAAAAGACATTCGTGCTCAAAACTATATGCACACCCCCTGCAAAAAACATAAACTGAAAGGATGCATTGTTTATAATGGATCACTCTAATTCAGCATGATCATATGCTGTGTGATTGACAAAGATCCATTCCTTGATCATATGCTGTGTGAGTGACAAAGACCCATTCCTTGATCATATGCTGTGTGATTGACAAAGACCCATTCCTTGATCATATGC
>NC_056728.1:331921453-331956453 GCF_019279795.1 Protopterus annectens
CTGCTGAATCAATATCAGTATAGTTGCATCACTCTGTTTTGTCTCCCGATTGAAGGCACATGTACTGTAAACTGCAGGTAACAAGGATATCTCTGTCATGCAAGAAATGAAAGAACTGAAGAACAAAAGGGAGAAACATATGGGAGAAATGCTAGATAAAGAGCACAAGTTTGAAAAGCCTATGGAAAAAATTAAAAACTGGAAAAAAAATCTGTTTTATTTATTCGCCCTGTACATGAAAAAGATCAACTGTACGTTTATGCAGCTGGCAGGTCAACCAGATGTACATCATGAGCAGTAAAGTCAGCAACAATAACTATACTACACCATTTCTTAATATATGGGGTTGAAGGAGACAATGCCCACTGTATTTTTTTCATTTACTGACACATGGTCATGAAAGTTATTCACTATGGTTTGCATCAGTAACTCAGACAAAAACCTTTGATGCTGGAGCGACTGATGAACCTGGCTGCAGTCACTATACTGATGAGCCACAGAGTTCATTTAGAAAATAAATGGTTCTACCACTAATGCTAGCAAT
Source organism: Protopterus annectens (assembly GCF_019279795.1). Classification (NCBI taxonomy): domain Eukaryota; kingdom Metazoa; phylum Chordata; order Ceratodontiformes; family Protopteridae; genus Protopterus; species Protopterus annectens. The sequence goes on from NC_056728.1 coordinate 331,921,998, forward strand.
GACAAATTACTTGAGAAGCCTGACCCCAGAAGAATAGGTATTCTGGCTCTTTGCCCTTGAATGAGTACACAGAGTAAATGGTATTTTAAATTTAGGATAACCTATAAAGATGTAAACACTTTTCTGGTCAAATGTGCTCATCATGATTCAGCTAAATCTACCATCATGGGACATAGCTGGTGAGTCACAAATATTACACTTTGTTAAGGCAGTACCTTAGGCTTTTTATGTCTTGTGTCTCTATAATTCTAAAGGGTACTATATACTGGACAGTTACTTGTGTAACAGAAATGAATCCACTCCTTCAGCACATATACTTTAATATACAGTGCAATGAACAAATAAATACATGTGAAACAATGGTTAATCTGTCTGACATGCATTTTTTACCCTAGATTCTGTCTCACATGCTGTTAATAATGCATTTTTTATTCTGAGTTACAGGATTGGAAGATTATTCCAGTTTCTCTGTTAAAGCCTGAAGGCATTATGACTGAGTGTATTACATGAATTAGAATTTTCTGTTATCTTTCTCTACACTCAAGTGTAGTACTGCCCTAAAGGAAAAAATAAATAAATGCTGATGTAAAAATAGTTAAAGCTTACAAATTTCTCAGACTAAGCTATATTAGCAGTAGAATTACCAAGAACTATTACATGTAAAGCTGAAACTTATACTTTGTGTGTTCTTATCTCTTCACATATTAAATAGTGTACTTTTCCTTCCTTGAAATGCCATGCAAACCTTTTATGGATTCTATAAAGTGCATCAGAATGAGGAAGACTGTGGGCTTTATTCAAGCAGCCTTCTTTGATATTCTATGCTTAGTAAGCCTCTAATCTTTTTAATAAAATCTCATCCAGGTCCTTTCCAACAGAATTATATATTGAATTTGGTAAAGTGCTAGTGGCTGAGTTAAATATTCAACATTAAGTTAGAGAGCATCTTGCACACAAGAACTAAAATTGCAATATCCTTGCTCCTTATGTGATTATAGATGAAACATTTATTTTATCTATTTTTCTTTAATTAGTCAATAGCTCAGGAGGATGACTGCTTGCATTAAGTACCCAGAGATCATAGGCTTTTGTTTTTCTCTATGCTCCCACATGTGAGATAAGTTTTTAGAACTGACATATCGCCAGCACATGAAAATTCTCAAATTCTGACACCTACCACCTGTCATATTAAAGAATGTTCCACTCTGCCAGATGTTTAGCTGGTCAACGGAGATTTCACACATTTCAGAGCATGTGGGAATAATTAAGCTCATAGGAGAATTACCAGATACATTGAAGAAAAAAGAGAAAGTAGAGTTCACTGGTGAAAACAATGCATATAAAAGATCATTTCACAAAACAGTAACAAATAATAATTACAGTAGAAATGGATTTTCTATGTTTTGAAGATATATGAAGGTTTGTTGCTCCTACCACCAACAAATTTTTTTTTTTTTTGCAGAGGGAAGGCAGCTTGGAACATATAGTTATTACAAACAGTATATGTAATCTCTTTCTTTGCTTTTGTATTTAGCAGTCTTGTCTTGTCTGAGCCTGCTATTGTATACATGATTTTGTATCAGACTTTATGTGGACAGAGGAAATTGTTCACAATTTGGAAACTTCACAGCCTTTTAAGTGGTTAGGACAGTACAACTTGCAAAGACATTGTGTACAACCAGCGTTAAGCAATGATCTAATTCAGGGTAGAAGGGCATCTGAGCCTTATGTAAGCAGGCAGTGGCTTTGAGACATAGAAAGTAATCGTGGTCACATGTGTATAATACACACACAAACACACACACACACACACACACACACATATATATATATATATATATATATATATATATATATATATATATGTGTATATATATATATATATATATATATATATATATATATATATATATATATATGTATATGAAGCCCCCCCCCACACACACACACAAGGAAACACACTCTCACCTATGAACAAGTTGGGTTTTTGCTAGTACAACTGTGGCATTTCTTCAGAATTTGTGAGGGAATCATAATACACAGTGAAAATCTACTGGGACAGAATAAGGCCATGCAGACATTGCAAAGGAAGCACCCAGTAGCTAAGAGGTTTCACTGTGTAGTTAAGGTCTGGAGTAAACAACAAGAAAAATACATTAAATTGGTGTGAGTTAGGGCAGCATAGGCCTATAGGAATTATTTTCAGGGAGTTAGTTCACCTTATTTTAGAGGAGTAAAACTTGTGTTTGTTGTGTAGTGTTGTTGAACAAAAAAACAAAGGAAGAATGGAAAGGCTGTAATTTGTAACAGTGAGATTGAAGAATATGAGAAAGATGGGTAGGTGTTTGAAGAAAATAGACTGCTTTGGCTGAGAGCCCCTGCTTAATAACAAAGCAGATTATCTTACTGTGATATTCTAGATAAAAAAAATTGTAAAGAAATAAAAGAAAATGCAGCAGTTTTGTATAGTCCTTAAGATATGTGGGTAAACATTACTTACATTCCTGGTTGTACGGAAAATAACTTCCCTTTGTTAATACACAGAACAAACATACCTATGAGAGTAGCTGTAAAGAAGCCAACTTCTGAATTTTAATAAATCTGCTGAGCATCTGCAACTCTGTTATCTCTCCTGGAACCCTCTCTGTTACACTGTAATTTGTTTCTTCAAGAGCTGCTTTGCATGCCTGTTTGCACCTTTGTATTGCAATTGTATTCGCTCTAACTGCTGTCTGAGCCAAGGCCATGACTGATAAGTATAAATAAACCAGTCCATGTAACTGACATGCAAAAAGGGAGCAAATAAATAAAAATATATTAGTAGTACTTCTGATCTTACATTCTCTCCACCAAACTGCACACAGTAAAATATCTTCATTGTGATGAGGTGACACTGATTTATTTAATGCTACTGTCAATGACAGCCTCCTTTAATTCTACTGGAAGTGTTTCAGTGACTATGTGAATCCTGCGGAAGCATCCTGATTATCTTTATAGTGTAGGTCCTCTTCATTCTGGTAACCCTACTAGGACCTTCTATGAGTGCCGTGAAGCAGTTCTGCTAAGACCTCCTGACACTATCCATCTGCTTGGGATTTGTATTTTATATCATTTTACCAAACACCTTAATTTATGCCTTCAGTGATCTTTTTTATTATTTGTTAACCGAGTAAATGAATCTTGTTTGACTCCCCTACTTATTAATCATAGTGAACTCCCCACATGCCCTTTAAACCTGCTGGGATCTCTCTGATTTTGTTAATGTTGTCAAGACCCTTGAATTTGCTAAGGATGTAGGACACAGCCAGACTCCTTAATTTCTATGGTGACTATGCTGATTTAATTCCACCAAGCCCCCCCCAGTTGCCTCCAATAGATCTATCAGAAGCTCATTACGCTAATAATTCATTTGGGGATCCCACAAAACAGTAAAGCTACCACTGTTATTCAGTCATGTATCTAAAGTGGAATCTGACAACTGGAAAACAATACACGAGTAATTTTCCAAGTCAGATATATCATCAAAATGCATTTAGTTAGTTGCTTTCTATTAACTAACATTTCTATATGTCTATGTGAATTTTATGTGTCACAATGCAGTGTACTGAACTGAAAGAGTTGATAGGTAAGGTTTAAAGATATGATTTTTAACTTTGTGTACTGTGTGTGGTACCATGTTAAATTATAAGGTGACATACGAACGATGTAATATGAAATGTTGATGCCTCACAACACATAATTCTCAGATTTTGCTCAACATTCTGTGCCTTCTTTGTAGAGTGTGAGTATCCTCCCTTTGTATACATGATTCCTTGCCAGGTTTTCTTGTTTTTTTCACATGTCCCAAAGAAATGTCAGTAGCCGAACTAAAATCCCAAGGTACTCATTGAAAAGAACAGGGGAAGTTGCCCAACACCCTCGGGTCTCCCACAAAAAGAGGCTACTAGCCTAGTGTGACAAACATGGTTAACAAAGGATAAATACATAAATAACTGACATAAATAACTAAAATATGACTTCTTCATTGGCATGTGAACAGTGTGTGTGTGTGCGTGCGTGTGTGTGTGTGTGTGTGTGTGTGTGTGTGTGTGTGTGTGTGTGTGTGAGATATTCGTGTGATTATGTGTGTGCATGTGTACACGTGCACATATATTTTGTCTGAATGCATGCCTGCTATGGAAGGGTGTCCCAGCCAGAAGTAATTCTCTGCCTTATACCTACTACTTGTTTAGTTAGGATAGAGCAATTTCATAGCCCTTGATAATGGAAAAATAATGAATGAATGAATTAATGAGCAGCAGTATTTTGGGGGGCTGTTACTGCACTGCATTGTAATTTTCTGAAATGATTATGTCAAATATGGTATACTCTTTTTCTGAACAAGTAAATGTAGTAGTGTTAGATTTTATGAATATAAATCTGAAATTAATTATGTTGTAAATATGCTGAAATGCAGAAACAAAGTTTAAGTAAAATGTGATCAGCAGTCATACTAAATGACCATGGCCCTTACAGACTCAAAGCATGATGTATGTATGCAAGAACAAAAATGCAAAATCTGCTTTTAAAGAACAATGGCATGTTATTCTGCATGGAAAAACAGGATAACAGATGTTTTTGTCAGAAAAGCTGATCTCTGACAATGTGTTTTCTCAAAAATATGTTTTTCTTCATAAAACAGGATATGCTTATCAGCATTGACATAAGAACATGTGTTTTATACAAAGATCCAAATAGAATACAGGACAATGTGTTTCCTCAAAATATGTTTTCCTACATGGACATCAGGACACTGTTACAGGATATTCACACTGTCAGAAAAGCTGGTCTCTTACAAGACATTGTTAAACAAGGAAGTTTAGTATTGTTTCTACAGGATAAGCAATTCTCCAAAATAAGAATACAGAACAATGTGTTTCCTCAAAAATATGTTTATGCATGACTAAAAGAGTATATAAAGAGCTGTATAAATCCAGTTGTTTAGGGATATGGTAGGAACACATTTGGTGTTCTGAGGTAAATGTTATATCTCTCACATCATCTGTACTATATGAGAAGTAAAGTTGGAACAGTACTTTTAAGCTGCAACGTGGTTTCGTTTGATTTATTATAAAAGTTATTTGTTACTGCTCTTTAAAGTTGATGCTGCAAAGTATATTCTCTCATCAGTGTATATTCTGCAAGTTTCTGTATGCAACAGACTGTGAATGCAAATATAATCAGACTTTGAATTTTAGCAAGAATCCAGCCAGCACAATGGCCAGCTAGCCTGCATTTGAACCTACAATCTGCATTCAAACACAGGAGGAGTGATGGTAAGCCCTGCAGAAGGTCACTTCAGTTAAATTGCAGTAACTAACATTTGTACGTATGTGTCAATTCTGAACAGAAGTATTCCAGTTTATGCAGCTTGCAGTAGTAACCATAATTTCACTAAAGGGGATATCCACTAGCCCATCAGTCGACTGCCTGTTGTGCTTTCCCAGCTTCTCAAGTGACTTTGAAAAATTTCCAGGCATCTGCAACAACAGCCTGATCACCTGTTTTCTTGCTCACTGGTAAGACTTTAGTATGGTTGCTATTCGACAGTTTTGGATATTAAACAGTCTTGGATATTAGATTAGACAGTATAGATATTTTCATGCATAATTTGCTATGTTGGTATACACAGCACATTAGTAAATGTAAAACCTTATTAGGGCAGGTTGATAGTAAGGCATTATGCAAATGTATTACAATATTTGGCTGGTATCTCAAAGAAAATCATGTGAAAAATGACAAATGTTTATTGTGTGATTCAACAAAAACTGCATTTTGTGTATTATGTCATAAAAACATATTGCATCATATTGCAAATATAAAAATAGACTGTAAAGACAGATCTGAAGAATTAACTAAGGGTAAAGTGTTTCCATTACATTCTGATGTTGAACAGTTATGTCCTGTCACCACATGTGAGTCAAATCAGTTACTGATAGATCCCTTAGTACATTTTGTTATAAAGCAATGTAATGAACTTCTAAAAGACAGACACAATGAGTTCAGGAAACTTAGACAAGTTATACACACATCTTTTCAAAAGGGCATAGGAGTTTCAAATTCACTAAAAATGTCAGAAAGACCATACAATATTACAGGAAACTATTCAAGTGCAGTTGCAGGATAAAGAAAATAAATTAGCTGAACTGGCAAAGACTAAAAACTTCCTGCATACACAGCTAATCTGTGCAAAAGAAATATATTTTATAATATGTTTATGTTTTGAAAATGGTTAAACATACATGGTAGGATGGTAGGATCTGATGTCTGGACAAATCATTCTTAAATGTTTTACTTTCATTCAGTTAAAGCAAGACATCTATCAGTACTACAATAAAGTAAAGCATATGAATGCCATTCATTAGCATAGTCAAAAGGTAAACAAACCTGTTCTAGTGTATAAAATTAAATAAAAATAGATGAGTAAAAATTTAAAGTCACAAGACTGACATGCTTGTATAAAGATATACAGATACAAGACAGACATGCATGTGTGTTCTTTTCATCTAGAGTACATCTGTTACAATACACAAAAGCAAAAGGCAGACAACAGCAAATATAAATAATATAAATATAAATGTGTTGGTTAAACTAATATCTATTTTGTTTTTTACAATTTGTTTATAATTATATAGTAACACCAAACAAAGTTCTGAATTTTAAAAATAAATAAAATCACAGATGGTATTATTCAAACAGTTTTTGTAAAATTAATGGCAGGACAGTTAAATAGTTAAACATCTGTTACAATACACAGGCAGACAACAGCAAATATAAATAATATAAATATAAATGTGTTGGTTAAACTAATATCTATTTTGTTTTTTACAATTTTTATATAATTGTATATATAGTAACACCAAACAGTTAAAATTCTGAATTTTAAAAAGAAAATCACAGATGGTATTATTCAAACAGTTTTGTAAAATTAATGGCAGGACAGTTAAATAGTTAAATAAATAAAAAAAAAATACTGAAATCCATGTAAGGTAATTGTAAAATGATGTCTATTTATGTTGTATAAATGCATAGTTATGCAAATCTCAATCACATTAAAGGAAAATATAGTTTACAGAGTATGAAATGTGAGCTCAGACCTTCCTAGACTGGATGAATAGTTACAGGAAATGCTGGAAAGATAAGATAAACAACAAGACTGATTGCCAGATAAGTAGCTTGAGTTTTTCTAAAGCATCATTGTTATTAAAACATAATTGTTAAAATGTTTACAGGCAACACTATTTAGTAATTGTCATAAAATGCCACAATTGTGCATAGATGTCACTGATAATCTGTTTGCAAGTAAATGTTAAAAATATATATACAGTTCAAATCAATTGTGCAGGAGAATGTAAATGCCTACTAGTGGTAGTAAACAGCAAAAATGCATTCTATTTCGTTTTACACTGACTGTATAAACAGACTGTGACAAGGGTCTGAAATAAAGCTACATAAAATAAATAATAAGGGTCTAAAATAAAGCTACAGGAAAAAAAAAATCTCATTCATTCTTGACAATACTCTTAACTGGATTAAACCTGACAGGATAAGATATTTTACAACAATACGACCACATACACAGATCCAACATATTATTTTCTTTTCTGGGCCGGGCTTACGCCTTCTAGGAGAAGATATTTTACAAGTTGTTAATAGCTATCATAATGGTTATTATTGTATTGTTTAGAATTAAATTATATTTACTATACAAGAGATGGTTTAAAAAAAACAAGAGATGGCTTAAAACTGATTACAGCTATACAAGAGTGAATAAAGATATGCAAAAATGCATAAATGTTTCTAATAGCAAGAATGGTCACTATTTTTAATATGTTTTTGGCAAAACAATGTTGGTATAAAAAGCATGAATATTTTTAATAATTGTTGAGTATGTAGTTTAAAATAACAGGACATATGAATTTGGTATCAATTCCACTAGATATTTCTAAAGAGACAAACATTTTCCAAGATTTTGCTTAATATTAATGTTATTAATTTTGTAAGATTAGACTAAATGTACTTTATAGTCATTGTATGTACAAATGCAGAAGAATTCAGTACAAATGAGATTAATGTCTAGTAATAAATATGTGTGAAAACCATATTTAATAAAAAATGGGTCCAGGGTACCTACTAGATTGAAATGCATGAATAGCAAACAGTCTGTGTAAATACATACTGTACAGGATACATCGTAATAAGTTCAAAAGTAATTTGTCAAGTTGTAATATCACTGGTTTACCCCAGTAAAATAATTGCTTTCAAATATTTATTATCTAAGCCCAGTTCAGTATTTTACCAAGATGTTAATGAGCAGTTCGAAGACATGATCACAATGTTATGGTTAAAATGACATTGAAATTGTGTGTTTTCAGTAGTGTATAAATGCTTGCAGCATTATTGTCTCATAGTTAATTCAACAGCTGCAAAGAGTTAATGAAACAGTTCTAAGTCATAAATTAAATTCTGTGATTGCAAAAGAATAAATTGATCAAGTAAACTAAAGCAGACACAGCTCATAACTGATAAAATATTTTCACAGAATGGTCTGCAAAGAAAAAGTTGTTAAATACATTCAGTTTTGGTAGTAATACTTTAATATCATTGTATTAACTATGTAAAATTGCATTTTGATTTGTAGTATCAAACTAAAGGTTTGTTTCTTGTGTTTTCTATATAAAATGTTTTGAGTATGTTTAAAACAGAGGAATTGTTAGATTTTATGAATATAAATCTGAAATTAATTATGTTGTAAATATGCTGAATGAAAAAATGCAGAAACAAAAGACTCAAAGCATGATGTATGTATGCAAGAACAAAATGCAAAATCTGCTTTTAAAGAACAATGGCATGTTATTCTGCATGGAAAAACAGGATAACAGATGTTTTCTTCATAAAACAGGATATGCTTATCAGCATTGACATAAGAACACGTGTTTTATACAAAGATCCAAATAGAATACAGGACAATGTGTTTCCTCAAAAATATGTTTTTCTACATGGACATCAGGACACTGTTACAGGATATTCACACTGTCAGAAAAGCTGGTCTCTTACAAGACATTGTTAAACAAGGAAGTTTAGTATTGTTTCTACAGGATAAGCAATTCTCCAAAATAAGAATACAGAACAATGTGTTTCCTCAAAATATGTTTATGCATGACTAAAAGAGTATATAAAGAGCTGTATAAATCCAGTTGTTTGGGATATGGTAGGAACACATTTGGTGTTCTGAGGTAAATGTTATATCTCTCACATCATCTGTACTATATGAGAAGTAAAGTTGGAACAGTACTTTTTTGATTTATTATAAAAAGTTATTTGTTACTGCTCTTTAAAGTTGATGCTGCAAAGTATATTCTCTCATCAGTGTATATTCTGCAAGTTTCTGTATGCAACAGACTGTGAATGCAAATATAATCAGACTTTGAATTTTAGCAAGAATCCAGCCAGCAAGACTGAGTGTCTTAAGAACACTGCAAATCCATCACACCAAGCAGTAAGCAGCTCCATGTAATTTTTTCAGTAGTATATGTTTTGAACAGCACACCTAAGTAAAACTACAGAGTGCATTGGGAAGACACACCTAATATGTTTTGCTTGCTTTATTGTTAAGATGGCATGCATGGCATGGATGATAATATGTTTACTTACACTGAAAATGTATGTAAGTGAGAACAAAATCTTCTGGGATAGTAAAGATTTGTTTTCTTGTACATATATGCTTACATGAATGTTTTTTGGCTGTGGCAGGCTGGTTTGTCATTTAGAAGTGGAGGATGAGTTGTGCAACAGGTACTGATACAACAATGTTTTGATCTAAGAATCATTTGCGGCATAGTGGAATACAGCCCTGACTATGGCACAGATGACACAAGTTCAATTAAAAATTCTAGATCTTGACAGTATAGGCTGGAGTGATAGGTGTGCACATCCTGATGGGTGTGTCCTGAGCAGTTTTACTGGCACTCCCTGCTACAATCTCTGCTAGAGGTTGGGGGTAGAGTCAATGGGCAGGAGATGGTGCTGGGACAATGTGTGCATGGTCACCCTAGCCAGTGATGGTTGCCCTTGATTGTCATGCACAGGGAGAATGCTGCAAACTATAAAAAGGATGTACATTGTCCCTAAGGTGACATAGGTGTATATGTCTCCACCCAATAATAGGTGTTAGGGCAATTCCTACAAAATATTCTCATTGCCAGGGTGCTGTCATAGGCACCAAACATCCCAATGTCTGGCTAGATGATAAGTCCTTCTTGACAAATAAGCTTGTTTATGGAGAAGACACCTAAAGTAAGATGGCATGTGATTACTGAGGAATAGGAAGGAGGGGTTAACTGGAGGTAGAAAAAGAAGGGGAAAGAATGATGAAGAGGGGGGTGGTGGAGTGGTGGATTAGAGGGCTGAGTTGGTAATTGTGGTTATGGCACTGGAACTGGGGATGTCTGTGAATTTCATCAGTATATTTCCTGCTTGGTGGCCCCCAGGTGACCCTACAAAATGATAATGCCAGCCCTGGGAGTAAAAGGCAGATACATATTTAGCGATGGCAACTGTCATAATACCAAATTAAGTCAACTGCACACCATGCTTATGAACAGAACTAACCATGACACTTCATGTAAAATGTGTAATTTGGAGTATAAGTGCTAGAATAAAAAAACAGTTGAATTCAATGTGTTTAGAAGTGAAAGAGAAAGGAACACTGGAATACAGTAGGGGCATAGCTGACCTAAGAAAAGAAAATGTGTGTGGTGCTGAAGAACAAATAGGATAAAGAGATGAAAATTGCAGCAGAAACAACTAACAGAGATATAACAATCATTGTTGACCGGATACAAAATACAGCGAGTCAGGTGCAGAGGGGAGTAATGATAATACAGTCTGAAGCATTATTAAACAGTAGACAAAATGGAGTTGAGATATACTGCTTTGATCCTTTGTACTGCAGCAGTAAACTGTGAGGAACTCTCCTCTCTCTCCCCCCCCTCTCTCTCTCTCTCTATATATATATATAGATAGATAGATAGATATAGATATATGTATATATAAACAAGCTATGTTATTTAATCATTAGCACCACGGAGGAGCTCTCAAAGTAGTGGGAAATAGCAAATAACTTTGTGGACCACTAGTGGGCAGTGTTGAAGTTAGTATATATAATATCCGAGGTGTGCAGGAGTGAAAGGTGCTTCCCCCACAGATACAAGTAGCACAGATAACACAGAGGAAAACAGTATGCTGTTAGCTCATTTGTTTGTCTAAGTGTTACATATGGATGCCAGTGTGATCAAGCATCCAAGAAGTGAAAAGAGCAAAATTATACGTGCAGTAGTAGTGAAAAAAACTCTTACTATTTGTTATGGACCTGTGGATGTTTAGAAGTTACTTTTTTGTACTGCAATTTGTCATGCTGAATAGAAGTCTTTGGTTTTCCACAGTGAATAAATTATCCACCAAATGACCAGCTTGTGTGATCCATTACAATTAAGTGCAAAATAAGACAACATATTCAACTAAGAATGACTATGGCCAGTGACAGTATAATAAAGGACTCTATTTAAAGTGACTTGGAGAAGCCTTCAGAAAAGTATGAATACAGTCTACAAATAAATCTTTAATAAGGGCAAGCAAATTAAATAAAAACATTAGTTAAAATTTAACACCTTCCATCAGTACTCTTCAAATGCCCTAAATATCTAGACCATTGGAGCTCAAAGTGTCAGTCTGTTATAGACATACCACCCCTTACAGACATATGTCAATGTCAATACATTTGTTTGTATTGGTTTTTAAACATGCAAACTTATCCTTGTGTACAAAACTAAAGTGGGAAGCTAACTGGTAATTCCACCAGGATATGTAACTATTTGGAATAATTGGACAGAAAAGTGGGAAAAGAATGCAGAATGTGTCTGAAATACACAGGGTAATATTGGTAAGACTGATTCAGACTGAGTTGCTGGTTAAGAGATGAAATAATTAAGAATTTTTAACATTTAGGAACTGCATGGGCCAATAGCTGTTGTATGGGGCAGAGGTACAAATGAACATAGAGGAAGTTGACTACAATGTGGAAAACAGAGAAAGTAGGGGGAGTTACAAGGCAAGTAAAATGCCACAAAAACTATATGCACATATTGAGAGAACTGTAAAGATGTACTTCATGAACCACAGCGAAAAGCTGAATTACATCTTGCTAAGTCTATAGAAGCGCTGATTTCAAAGGACTTTTTTCAGGTTCAGAGTAACAGGGTTAAATGAAATAAGTGTTTAATATAGAAACACAGTAGATATTTCTGGGAAAATTTAGAGCAATCCATTCATAATGCACAGGAGACTCAAAGCAATTAGATGCAAAATGTACAGATAAATATGTGCTATTTACATTATTTATGCAGTAATCATGTCGCTACTGTGCAGAAGGGAAGCTTCATAAAGTAGCTTTGCAAATGCCAGTCTTTCATTTCTTACATTGTAGGAAAGTCTAAGGAAAGACTCCCTATAGGTGAACAAGTTTTTTCCTGGATCCTGGCTGCCAGACAGAAGCTTGGGATCTCTTAAAAATGGTCTAACCAGCTTGGGTGATGGCTGTATGGATTGCTACTGATTCTGGAGTGAACTTTATCATATACCAGAGAAACTACAATGTAACTCAAGAAATCTCTTACTATTTTTCGCGTGTGTTGATTACATTATCAGTCTATCTAGTCTAAGCAGGTCAGGAGAAAAAACTCATGAAGTGATTTAAATGTTTGCCAGTTTCCCCTGTCAGCTATATAATTTTTCTTGACTATAGTACATGCTGAGAACATACACAGACTGTGTCATGAGGTTGTCTGTCAAATATTTCAGCAAGACATTTTCTGTACCTAAAAGCTAAATATATTAGTTGTGCTTGTAGCAATAGAATTTCCAGAAAATTTTGGTCTCAGAAATTTCAGTAATGATGAAACACAGGCCATCCCTATGGCTGCCATCAGTACAGCAGCAGCAGCAGTCAGCATTGCATGTTACTAGGTGTTGCATTGGCACACACCTGAAAGATGTATTATTCTGTAAAGGAAATTCTATGGAAATACAGAGATATCTGGTGCAGGAAATTTGTTCTGCTTATCTAAGGGCCACAGCATCACACAGGATGCCTCTATCCAAACTGTGGATGGGTATGCATGTTTTCAATGCATCATATCTGTTCCTTCAACTGTTTAAGTGCTATAGGCCTAACAGTGCAATTGCCTGCCACTGTATGGCAATCACTCTAACAATGTCGTACACTGTGAATGTCCTTACAGTATGTCTTCCCCTACAACATACTCAACTGTTGCATGACCCTAGCATTAATGTCTATGAAACCCATCAGTAGGCTGGGGTCTTTGTCAAGCCTTAAGATATCAGTGCAGTACCTTAGTATTATCCACATATCTCAATCCAGACATACAGCACCATTATATAGAAGTTTTAATAGGTGTCCAGGAAATGGCCTTATGATCATCCTCTCCTACAATGCTCCTTGAAACTGACCAGACATTGGTGTTTGCTGCAAACCCCAATGAAGCATTGCCCGGCCAGCAGACATATGCAAAGGTACTTTAATCACCCCTTCCTCCTCTACCTACACACACACACACACACACACACACACACACACACACACACACACACACACACAAACACACACACACACACTCTTCTCTTTTAGCCATTGTCCATTAAATGAGGTGTCATTAAAACCTATGTGGACACATCTCTCATAATGGTTATACCATGAAGGTCTGTGGACTACAAAGTAAACTACTGTGACATCTCTGGGAGATGCAGGTAATGTCCCCCTCCATACAACAAAAAGATGTTCAGACATGAGGCTATCCGCACAGCAATGAGAGCTTTACTTCTCAAAAGCCTCACAATAATTAATCCCCAGTGGACAGCTGTAACCCTCCCATACAGGATGCATCATGTTATAGGGAAGCATATGTTTGTTACATAGAATCAAGGTGAGCAGTTCACATGTCATGGATATCAACAGTGAGTAGGATGCACAAACACACATTTGCGCACGAACACACACACACACACACACACACACACACACACACACACACACACACACACACACACACACACACACACACACACACACACACACACACACACACACACAGTCCTCAGTCTTAAATAGGGCCCATGTCTCCCATATACAGCAACACTCATCAAATCTTCCTATGTACCAATAACAGTTGCATAAAGCATTACTAGCAAGTGTCATACCATGTGACAAATCCTTGCTCATAGTTTTACTACCCAAAAAGACTTCACCTATTGTCTGCTATACCAATTAACTCAGTCCCCTTCCCCAACACAGAGTCGAGTAGTTCAACAAACCGTATATACTTATAGCACATATACAAAGAGCAAACAATATGCAGGTGCTATTCCCCAATTATATACCTAACATGAATTGTGTGTAACTGTACAGTGTCAGATTCACAGGCACAAAATGTAACTTCACAGGTTGCTTTGTAGCAAATGCCTGTTGTGTCATATCAAACTAAAGGTCGCTGCTGTTTTCATCATTCAGTTTTCAGACTGCTAGCATGGCCACCATGCTGAGTCCCTTCAGTGCAGCAGTTTCTGACTTACACTTTCACCACAATGTGCACATTACAAGCCTGCGTTATGAGTCTTGCTCAGCACTGTCCACTTGCATGTGCACTTGTGAAGCTCAGGTCGCATACCTGGGTGGGTCAATGACCCCAGCGAGGACATGCAGACATTATTAGATTATGACATGCTAAGTCACTAAAGAGCTGAAATGGAAACATACATAGGCAGTGTACTGCTGTTGCACTCTTTACATGCAATGGTTCACATGGTAACACCATGCTGTCATGCCATGCATATTTCAGTTATGCTACAGTGGCACTGTGACATGTCATATAAACTGAGTGCCTGCTGTCGGTTCTTATGTGTTGGAAACAGCAACATACATGGAATCAAGACAGCTGCCATATTCCTCTGGACTGTGACCTGATACATAGTTGTGGCACCTGAAGACACTGGGGGAGGTTCTCAGGTATTGCTCTAATAAGAGCAAACTATTTCTGTACCTAATGAGTACTGACCACCGAGATTCCCTGCTGGGGTACATTTATGAGGATCCCCAGTACAAAGTGGATGCCAGACATTACCTTATCATGAAGATGACTACTGCAGCTGGCATCGACTGTTCTCATGAGCTATGCTGCTATGACTATAGTAACTTGAAGATGTATCATCTTCACCTTCTATGCCAATGGGAAGGAGAAGCTAGAGAGAGAGAGAGCTCTGATATGTACCATAAGTCTCTAGGGCAAGTCATTACACTGTTAGCTTCCATACAGTCATCTGAGCCATTGCAGTACACTTAATTCAGTCCACATGTATGTCTTGTTGCTGTTTTCAGTTCTAGAGCAGCTTGAGAAAACAAGTTCCTGTAAAGAAGGAGGATGAAGCATCTCTTCAGCTGCAGGTGTGAGTGTGATTAATGTCATCATACAGATAAGTAATCTGTATCATCGTGGTATTATCCACTGATATTTTTTTGCATGGGTAGCTGTTTCACCCATATGTGACATCACTACATACTACCTGACACAACCTCTGTATATATGCTAGCATGATAAGCACACATATGACATTCTATAGACCATTATGGCTTCTGGCATAATAGCATAAAACTGCAGATCTTTAGTCTTCCTGTAAGTACCCACAAGGCTGATCATCTGATGCTGTCAGGATATGAATGATTTTCTCTCTTTCTTTGTTGCCATCCTTTTTATATTTATATTTGTTTTGTTTTTCTTTCCATTTGTTTTACTATTTTATGCAGTGTCAGCCACAACTGTCTATAATGTGGCAGTGCCCGCCCCCCATCATCATCCTGCCCTGCCTTTTCCTACTGTCTCACAGCCTGCCTCCAGGCGTGCTTCTCCATTAGATGATGGAGGTGATGTAGGTGTAACCTGGAGGTCTCTTTAGTAGCTTCTAGTGGTTGATCACCAGAGGAGGAGTGTTTTAGCTCCCTCTGATAACACTACCAGTGGGTCACATTTGGTAAACCATCATGACTGGGAGGAGGTGATGGCAAAGTTTGTAGACACTCACACTGGTCACCTGAAAACATTATTTATGCAGCTAACAGAGCTGCACCACTATCTGGGATTACTTAGTGTTTCATCTGAGGTAAGATGTAGCAGGAAGGGCAGTCCCTATGGTGAATGACCTCTGCTTGTGTCCTGACCATGGCAACATGGTCAGGAACTGGGTCTACAGCCTGTGCTTCATTTACCTTTTCTTCTTCTCTCAATCCTGCTTTTGCCCTATCCTGCCCATTATTTGTCTTTTTTGTTTTATTTGTTTATTTGTCTTGGGTTACACCCATTTACCAACATGAGCCCAGAGAAAAGCTCCATTTGCTTACATAGCATTCCACTCCATCAGTTAAACACAGAGTAGTTACATTTCTCTTGTTAGTTTTTATACATTACATTTTTATACACATACATTTTTTTTTTTTTTTTTTTTTTTTTTTTTTCCAAAAAAAAAAAAAAAACAATGCATATTATGGTTATATTTTTATGACAATGAATACAAAAAATTTAAAGGTAAAAAATAAAACTAAACACAAATCAAAAACCAAAATAAAAAAAAGTATTTACAAAGGTGTCTATTGTTGACATATAATTGACTTTCTATACAATTGTTTCCTGATTATAATCTACTGCAGTCCCATTATTCTCCAGTATTTCAGTTACTTTTTGCCATGCATATATAATGATGTTAGTTCTTTCAGTTCTTCCTTTAATAGTGTTCATTTCCAATTGCAATACTGCTGACACCATATTCATGAATTGCTTAAAAGTTGGAGAAACTTTGGATTTCCAGTTTGATGTAATGTTCTTCCTTGCAATAGCTAGGAGAGTCCATAAGATTACATATTTTGTTCTTGACACACTGTCATTATATTATATTATTTGCCAGTTCCATTCTTTATTCAAACCATTTGGTAAAAGTGTATTATATTTCATTATTAAAATAGACTCCTTTCATCTTAATACATAGTTTAATAACTCCATGTTTCCATATTGTAACATTACTTGTTCTAGCACTGTCACTTTCATAGTGTTTATTTCACCTTTATGTTCTTTATTAAAATGCTCCGCTACAGGACTTATAACTTTATTATTTCTTATATCCCTCACATGTTCTTTTATTCGTTCTGCCAGAGACCTTTTTGTTTTCCCTATATAATATTTATTACATGAACACATTATAACATAAATCACACCTTTACTTAAACAAGAATACATTCCCATAGTATCAAATTTCTTTCCCCCTATTCTCTCTATTTTTGTTGTTATGTATTGACATATAGAACATTTACCACAAGGAAATGTCCCTTTCATTTCCACATTTTTCAGCATTTTCTCTATTGGTCTTACATATTTTCCATGCACCAGGAAATCCTTAAATTTTCTCCCCCTTTGGTAAGAAATTCCTAATTCTATTTGTGAGAATGATTGGACATCCCTTCTAATTTGTTTCCAATATTCTTTGATCACCTTTATCATTCTTTGTGAGAATATAGTATATTTGGTGACAAAGAACATAGTCTCATTTTCCAATGTTTTCTTTGCAACTCCTGTTTTTCTACCCTTTGGTCTATCTACTCTAACTTCCATCATTCTTTGCTCATTATTAAATATTTTCTGTAAACTTCCATACACATTCTCTAACTTATAACCCCTGGATATAAACATCATAGCCACCCCTTGAGCCTCTTTATACGCTTCTTTGATGTCACTGCTCAATCTTTTGATCCTAAGTATTTCCCCATACGGAATAGACTCCATAGTATGGTTTGGGTGGCAACTAGTGGCACTTAACATCAAATTCACTTGATTAAATTTTCTGTATATGTTAGTATGAATTTTCCTATTATTGTCACCCCTTAATGTTATATCCAAGAAATTTATCCCAACACCCTTCTGAATGCCATCAAATTTAATCCCATATTTGTTAACATTTAAATATTCTATAAAACTAGATGATATATTTTCTCCCCCCTTACAAATAAAAATCAAGTCATCTATGAATCGAAAATACTTCACTACATATTTCCTAAAAAATTCACTCCTGTAAATATAAATATTTTCCACCAACCCCATAAACAAATTAGCATATGCTGGGGCAAACGCCGCCCCCATTGCTGTACCCACATTCTGTTTATATAAGTTACCATCAAATTCAAACATATTATTTTTAAGGCAAAAATAAAGCAGTTCTTTAATATACTGTGTCCTGGGACTATCCCCTAAGAAATATTGTATAGCTTCAAGGCCAAGGGTATGTGATATATTGGTGTGCAAACTTACCTCATCTACTGATATAAAATACATATCCTCAGCCCATATCACATCTTCAATTTTATTCAAAAAATCAAATTAATCCTTTATGTAAGATGTCAACTTCATGACTTCTTTTACTAAGATTTCATGCAGCAAACAACTCAAATTGTATGTAAAATAACCTATAGCTGACACAATAGGACGTCCTGGTGGTTGTAATAAATCTTTATGAATTTTAGGTACACAAAAGAATTTTGCAACTGTACTTCTCCTTACATTAAGTTTATGTGTTACATCATATGTTGTAAAATAATGTAATCTTACACCCTTATTCAATAACTTTTGAAATTCATTTTGTGCTTGTACTAAATTTGATGTATCTATCCTACTATATACCATCTGATCATTCAAATGTTGCATACACATCCTATGATAATCCCTAGAATTCATTACCACCAATTTGCCCCCTTTATCTGATGGTTTAAAGACTATTTCATCATTCTTACTCATGTGTTGTAATTTTATCCACTCATTTTTTGTTAAATTATATTCCTTTTCCAGACCTTTGAATTTATTAAATTCTCTATCAATTATTAAATTTACAGCATTACTAAAACTTTGAATGAATAAATTTTTACTTGGCGGCATAAAAGTACTATTAGACTTGATTTTACTTGTATCCAGTAAACTATAGGCATTTATTTCCGATTCCGATTCACAAGAAAAATAATATTCATCATTACTATCGGAATCTGAAACTTCAATACTCATATTTCCTTCCTTATTTTGTGTATGGAAGAAATATTCTTTTAAACACATTTTGTGTACTAAGCTATAAATTTCACCCTTAACTTCATACATTCTAGGTAAAACTGTCGGTATAAACTTAATACCTCTATTTAAAACTGACATTTCAATCTCATCAAACATATAATCGGACAAATTAACAACATATTCCCCATCAATGGTATTTTCTACCTGATTACATGGTCCATTTACTTCTTTTGAAGCATCCCTCTCCCGGGTGTCTATTGCGGTCTGGTCCCTGCCAACCTCGCTTCCTGGTGGTGTAATTTTGTTCATTGGATCCTCTAAAGGATTTCCGAAAGGATTCTAGATCTGCTGCTCCCTGTAAATCCGGAAAATGTTCATTTATTCTCTCTTCTTCGTCGTATGAAGACACTCCACTTTCCCCAGAAATAATGCTCCTACTCCTCTGTGGACCGGAAGTGATGTCCTCTTTTTGAAATGTTACGCTCCTCCTCTTGGGTCGCTGATTATCTAAGAGAATAAAGGCTTTCTTGTGCTCATAGTCTCTAATATCTCTATTTAATTTATACTTCTTACGATCAACTAAATCTTTCTCATAAGACAAAAGTTTATTATTTATATTCTCCAAAAATGTCTCTAGCACTGAATTGGAGGTCATATTTACAATCTCTTCACAAGTCTGTTTCATTTCCAACAAAAGTTTCTCTCTCTTTATACTGTCTCTCTCAATGAGAATCGCTACCCACTCCAAACTGCACCAATGCGCCGCTGCTATACACTGCTCCTGAAATTCCATCTCCAGCTCATCAGATAACACAAAAGGAGACGAAGGGTTTTTGATGGACCTTAAACCTCTCGGTGTAATCTCCAGCTCCTCATACCTCTGGAGACTACCTATATTATAATAAACTGATGTCTCCTTAAATATCAGTTTCTCTAATTTAGAGCACAGCTTTTGTGCTGCTGGAATGTCTGATATCAGTGTTTTCTTACCCACCATAGCAAATGGGTTAGTTTTAGTCCATTGCCGGGAATCTTCCCATTTTTTATAAATATTAGATACCGGTGCCTCTGTAGTTTCAGGTATGCCATTCTTATTTCCTTGTGTTGTTATCTCATTATTTCCATTATTTGTTGGTATCACATTCTGATTACTACTTTCACCATTTCTATTAATAAAGTCCAATCCTATCTCTCGGAATCTAGGAATCCAGTGATCCTATAAAGGGAGCCTAGTTTCTGGTGTGTAGACATAATGGTGTGCAGTATACAGTGGTCATATTCAAGACTGTCATCTATTATAACACCTAAAAGTTTACTGTGCATTACAGTTTTAATGACAGTATTATTTGCTGACTTTATGGTAAAAGACTGATTTTGATTTTGACAACTTTTTGAGGTAAAAAGCATTACTTTAGTTTCATTGGGGTTGAGTAGGAGGTTTGATTCTTTGAGCCAGGTTTCTATAGAGGAGAAAGATTTTTGGGTAATGTCTTAGAGCTTATTTATTGCTGAGACCACACATATTAATGCTGAGTCATCTGCATATTGAAGTAAACTAGTATGGTGAGTGGAGATGTGGAGGTCATTAATAAATATATTAAATAGGACAGGCCCAGGATAGAGCCCTGAGGGACACTTGTAGCAACTGGTTGAAAGGATGAGTAGGTTTGTCACCATTTAACTGCTTGTTTCCTTCCAGATGGGTAACTAAGAAACCACAGCAAAGAGTATTGTGAAAATCCTATTGAAGAGAGTTGAACGAGCATTTGTATGTGCGAGACAATATCAGATGCCTCTGACAAGTAGAAAAACATGGTGTACACACACACATAGTGTTGTTTCTTTGCTAGTTTATTATTTTGGTAAAATGCAGTAGAGCAGTATTGGTGCTGTGATGGGGCATAAAGCCATGTTGTGTTTCCAAGAGCAGGTTATTTGAGGTTAGGTATTGCATCAGCTGCATATGGATGCATTTCTGTAATATATTGGAGAGGGGGAGAGAATCACTACTGGTCTGTAGTTACTTGGTCTGCAGTCACTTGTCCTCCCTGTCTCAGTATGTGTGTCTATCCATTGTTAACATACTCCTCGAGTCAGCAGTTCTACTGTTGATGTGTGTCTGTGTTTTATGTTTGTTCATGTGCTCCTGCTTCCATACCTATATCATCTTTCCATCCCGTGACTTTCATTTACATCATCCCTCATCTACCCACCTTGAAAAATAAAAATAGGGCATCTGCCCACCCTAAAAAGTATACCATTTCTCCAATCCTAAACTACTCACTTTCCTTTCATGTGCCTTTCTGTATCTTCCTGTGCTTGCTGTCCCCCCCTTTCTAATTTTCATATACTCCAATATACTCCCAGTTTAAATGAGTAAAACTTACTATTATCCTTGCTCTGATCCATGTTTTATGGCTCACAGCAATTCTCATAGTGTCAGAAGATTGCATGTGTGGACATGCATAATCATGAAAGTTCTTTAGCTGTACCCACAAAGCACCTCTCTCTGCACTGGCACTGTCATTTTTGTTAGTGTATTCCTTCATTAGATCATAGTCAAGGCACTACATAACTCCTTTTCAGTGGATAATTACCTTTGAGTCATGGCAGCAACTCAACATCTCCACAGTAATCATTTTGCAGGTGTTTTAGGCATGTTTCTGAAAGTGAGTGTGCAAATTATCTCTAAATAGTTTTTATTAAGCATTTCATATAAGTACATCTACAGATATTGGGTGAAAAGAAGGGGAGGAGAAAGGAAAGGGATGATCTGAGGGAAAAAATGATGGATTAATTTCACTTTATTTCAAGCTAAAGTTATATGAAGGCCAAACATGTGACATTAAAATAAAATTCCTTGGCCCACTAATGTAACTATTTTAGCAATAATTAAAAGTAACATGATTAAAAATATAAACACACAGTATTTCCAACAGTGTACAACTTCCAGAGCATGTCATATCCATTGATTTGGGAAGATATATAATATGGCACACAGACCAATGAGCACAGGAGTGTATATCAATGTAGCACATGAAACTATAGAGGATATTACTGTCTAATTAACATGATATAAACTAATATAGTGAAAAGCCAAAATAAGGAAAAAAGGAGATAAAATATAAATCTCTAAATTTATACCTGTCAGCCATAACTGCATAAAATAAATGAATGTAATGCATTTTATAATATACAAGGGAAAAATGTCATCTTTGTTGGCATTATGTGGATTTGCTAAAACAAAAATAATATTAATGGAAGTATAACATTTTTCTGAGTCTGACTTAGATTTGGATTTAAAGATAGTATAGATATCTTGAATGAGCGTACCTGCCACAGCTGAGGACCCCACTCATATGAAAAATTCTGTCATCTAATGCTACCATTCCAAATAATGCCTTTTCCTCCTTGAAATGTCATTGTTTAAAAAATAAAAAGTTTTTAATTTACATAGCCATATTCACATCTTCACAACAATTATAATTTCAGCTAAACCAGAACAGTTTAGTCTGAAAATTAAGAGAAATAGATTTACTTGATGTGACGATTGGGGAGAGACAGATGAAGGCTGCCAGCATAGTCAAACAGAATTTAACACATAATCCTATCATTTGTATAAATAAATGTAAAAATACAGGTGTGTGTTTTTAAATGAAAGAAAAACACTGTAAAATGTGAACTTCAAGATTGTTACAACATTGCCCCCTTGCTGTAAAGAAAACCTAAGTCAAGCCTTTCAAATGTGTCTTTTGAAATTGAAATGATTTTATGACATTCTTTGATCTTTAAAATTGGTTCCGGTCAGGCTGGCTGAAGACATTCTGTCTATTGTGTTAACTAAGGCTAATTGCTAGAGTGTATATGTGAAATGCCTTTTAATGTTGTATTCTCCTGTGCAGGTGTCAGCTTGCTAAATAATAGTTTCTATTAGCCTGGGAACTCAGAGCAGGTGTCAAGATGATGCAATATGAATACTGAGAAAACCTAAGTGTCAACATGATGTAATCTGGGGAGGACCCAGAGACATGTTTGTTAGTGATGTGTTATAAACTGTGTCTCAGAGAGAGGTAGAAGAGTATTTTGATCTTGATACCCAACTTAACAGCACTCTGCTTATGCTCACATGTAAGTTTTTAGCACTGTGATTTATTGTAGGAATAGTTAAAATTAGTAAAGATTAATTAGGTATTTTTCTTTGAAATCAGACCTGTCCTACTGTATTATTTTAAGTTTCTGTGTGATCTCTGAACTCTTAGATATCTCTGTGGTATAGTAGTTTTGTCTTGTGTTTTAATTATTTATTATTAAATATTTTTAAAACCTTCTACTTGTGGTGGTTTGTGTGGAGATAAGCTCTACAGTACATTGCATATTTATATAGAGTTTATTGTAATAAGCCACTCTGATAAGCCGTAGACTGTATAGTCACATTAACATTGGATAATAATATTTCACAGTAATAATTGGACACCCTTTTAAGGGCCTCTTAGTAGCTGATATTATTAACTGGGTGGTGGCAGTAATTACTACTGTATAGTCTGGGTAAAGGGGCACAGCTGGAGAATCTGTGTCAGCCTTTCCCAGGAGAGTCTGTGAAGTTGTATAAATACTTATCTCAAAGTGTTTGTGTGTTGTGTCAGCTACTTGGCAGGGACACAAAGCACTGGTTGGACAGAGAGGGTACTGGCGATTCTAGCTGGCTCAGTTAGGCTGAGACCTGGACCCTATAGCTGTGCCAGTGGGGAGTCTTATTGGGGACCTGGTGAGCAAGGGAGCAGCCAGTCCCAGACTGACTGATCTCTGTGTGCACTTAAGGGAAATTGTACTTTACTGTGTGTATTAGTTATCCTTTTCTCTTCTATGAGATGACCTCCCTAGTGTTAGTGGTGAGAACTGAGGATCTTTGATTGCTGGGCCAGGGCACGGTCGTCACAAGTGTTTGTCAGTGGTGGGATCTACTTCACTTACTAATTGGCTTGTAGTGGTGTGGGGTAGAACGAATTCCTGTAGCTTATGTACAGTGATCTCTAAAAGTGGTTTGTACTCTAAAACAGCCACGCAGTGTAAGTTCAGATCACAATTGTTTTATTTCTTTTGTTAGCTTAGGGTTAGTCAGGGTAAGCAGGCAGCATGTCAGCAGAAGACTATGGAAAGCTGACAAGGAGCCAGCTGGTGGAGATGTGCCAGGCTAGGGGACTGGTGCATGGAAACCTGACTAAAGCAGACCTGATTACAGCCTTGTTTACAGCTGCATCAGAGGACAGCAGCCTGAAGGACAATCAGACTGACAGTGGAGATACAATATCCTGGGAGAATGGACAGCTCAACCTTTCTGCAGTGGACTTAAAAAGCCAGCTGGAGCTAAAGAGACTTGAGTTGGAGGCCAGGCGTATGGAACTAGAAGCAGCCGAAAAAATGAGGAGTTTATAAGCTGAGGAAAATGAATGACAGAGGAGGCATGAGAGGGAAATGCTGACTCTTCACCAGAGTCATGGAGGTAATGTGGAAGGGAGTAACTGGACCCCAGAAGCACAAAAGGTCAGTAAATTTCTTCCAAAGTTTAAAGGGGGGGATACTTTTGAAAGCTTTATTCATATGTTTGAGCGGGTATGTAAACAGTATGAGGTTGACCGAAGGCTCTGGGTATGGTTCCTGACCCCCATACTCCATGGTAAAGCTGTAATGTTTTTTATCAAAAATGCATGACACTGACTGTTTTGATTATACTGCTGTAAAAAGACATTTATTAGAATGTTTTAAGCTAACACCTGAAATGTATAAGAAAACGTTTTGTGAGCATAGATTCAAGGCAGATGAAAATGTATGTGAATATGTTGCTGAACTGAGCACTTATTTTCATATCTGGGTGAGTGGGTGTCAGGTCACCACTTTAGAAGGGCTGGCAGACCTCTTGGTAAGGGAAAAAGCTCTTAGCACTTTGCCTGAGGACATGAGGATCTGGTTAGCTGATAGACAGTGTGCTACTTCAGAAGAGTTGGGGAAGAAGGGGGACCTATACCTAGAAGCAGGGCAGTCCTGCACAGGAAAGGGACCCCCAGTACTGCTCATGGGACTAAAAAAAACATGGTGGATAGCACAGACTGCCCCAACAGAATCCACCAGTAGCAGGGGAAGCCACTAGTCCAGGTGCACATCCAGGAGCTAGGGTTAAATGTTTTGAATGCAACCAGTGGGGCCATGTGGCATACAGATGTCCACAGTGGCAAGGTGGGGAACCAAAGGTGTGGGAGCCAGACAGTGGGAAAGACAAAATGCCAATAGTGGGTTGTCTTGAGACAACAGGGGTATGGAACTACCATCCTGCAGATGTCCTGAAAAGGAAGGATTTGGATGAGGCAGTACTATGCACTTATGCAGTTACATGCAGTGAGGCTAGGAGACAAGCATGTGGGTCTGGTAGCCTGGGGGAGACCCAGACAGACTGCATACTGGCAGCCAGGACTGCTGAGGTGGTTGCTTCAGGGAGTGAGCTACGCTGTAGCAGTGAGAATGAATGTGAGCCACAGCTGCTTGTGGGTACTGATGTTCCCTTGGACAGGGTAACTGCAAAGGTAGAGGTGAGTAGTAGTACCAAGGCTGACAGTGAGACACCTCTGTCAGAGGATGCCAGACTTCCTGTGGAAGGGGAGCTGGGAAGGGTTATAAGGAGAGACTTGAGACAGGATCAGCTCTCAGACCATACATTGCAAGGCCTGAGGCAGATAGCTATGGAGGCACCTGATTCTCAAGGGAGGGGGGAATCTATATACTGGAACAAAGGGATACTGTACAGAGAGTAGACCCCTGAGGGAGGGCAAGAAGGTGAGAGAGTACAGCAGTTGGTAGTGCCTAGAGTTTACCATCTGGTGCTTCTAGCCATAGCCCATGATATTCCCTTTGCAGGTCATATGGGCATAAAATGTACAAAGGGGCATATTATGCAAAACTTCTATTGGCCTGGAATTTCCAGAGATGTAACAGGGTACTGCAGGACCTGTGAACAGTGCCAAAAGGTAGACAAGGCAGGAGACAAGGTGAGAGCTCCTTTGATGCCTTTGCCTGTGATTGAGGAGCCATTTCAAAGGGTAGCTATGGATATTGTGGGACCTCTGAGTACCCCAAGTTCCACAGGGAAAAAGTATATCCTAGTGATTGTAGATTATGCTACATGATACCCTGAGGTAGTGGCTTTGTCCTCCATTGAGGCAGAGAAGGTGGCAAATGCTTTGCTAAATATTTTCAGCAGGGTAGGTTTCCCATAGGAAATACTGTCTGACAGAGGTGCCAATTTTATGTCAGACCTGCTGGCTTATCTGTGGAAGTCCTGTGGGGTGAAGCACATGAAGACCACCCCCTACCATCCCCAGACTAATGGTCTTGTTGAGAGGTTAAACTCTACAATCAAGTCCATGCTACAGGCATTTGCAGATCAGTTTAAGAGGGAGTGGGATAAATATTTTCTCCATCTGTTGTTTGCTTACAGAGTGGTTCCTCAGGAATCCACAGGTTTTTCACCCTTTGAGTTGCTGTATGGGCATAGGGTGAGGGGACCTCTAGATTTAATTTGAGATGAGTGGGAAGGTGAGTGTGAGTCTCATAAGGAGTCTGTTGTGGCATATGTCCTGAACCTTAGGACAAGGCTCAGGGAACTCATGGGCCTGGCCCAGGAAAACCTGGCAGAAGCCCAACAACAGAAAAAGGTGTGGTATGACAGGAATGCTCGAGCTAGAGAGTATGCTGTAGGACAGCAGGTGATGGTTCTCATTCCTGACAGACACAACAAGTTGCAAGCAGCTTGGGAGGGACCCTACAAGGTGGTAAGAAAAGTATGTGATGTTAACTACACGGTGGAAGTGCTAGGCAGATGGCAGGGGCACAAATTGTACCATGTTAACATGATGAAACCTCACCATGATAGGGAGGCCCTTGTGCTGAGCATTTGCAGTGGATTGCAGGAGGAGTCTAGGAGAGATCTTGTGATTGACCTCCTCAGTGAGGCTCAGGTTGACACCTCGGTGGAAGGGGTAGCAATGTCCCAGCAGCTATCTCCTTCCGAGGTTCGAGAAATCTGAGCAGTGTTGCAGGAGTTTGGGGACATGTTCACCATGAAACCAGGGAGCAGTCACCTGGTGCAGCACCAGGTGGATACAGGCTTCCAAAGGCCTATCAGGCAGGCCCCTTATAGGATGCCTGAGAGAGTCAAACAGACTCTGAGGGAGGAGCTACAGGAGATGTTGGAACTAGGGGTGATTCAAGAGTCCAACAGTCCCTGGGCCTCACCAGTGGTACTGGTGCCAAAGAAGGATGGCAGCACCAGGTTCTGTATGGATTACAGGAAATTAAATAGTCACACAGAGTCAGATGCTTACCCCATGCCTAGGACAGATGAAGCCCTAGTACAGCTGGGTGGGGCTAAGTATTTTACAACAATTGATCTTACCAAGGGTTACTGGCAGGTGCCCTTGACTCCCAGTGCTAAAGAGAAGTCAGCCTTTGTGACTCCTTTTTGCTTGTATGAGTTCACAAAGATGCCCTTTGGGATGAAGAATGCCCCAGTGACTTTCCCAGAGGCTGGTAGATCATATCTTAGCAGGAGCAGGAGGGGTTGCCCTTGCTTATATGGATGATATTGCTATCTACAGCCATTACTGGCAAGAGCACCTTCAGCATGTCAGGGAGGTGCTGGGCAGACTACAGAGGGCAGGGTTGACCATTAAGCTGGGCAAATGTCAGGTGGGTATGGCAGAGGTCTCCTACCTAGGACATAGGTGGGGAGTGGTAAGATAAGGACAAAACCTGCCAAAGTGGAAGCTATTCAGGCATGGCCTGCACCTGTTACCAAAAAG
This sequence comes from Protopterus annectens, assembly GCF_019279795.1. Taxonomy (NCBI): domain Eukaryota; kingdom Metazoa; phylum Chordata; order Ceratodontiformes; family Protopteridae; genus Protopterus; species Protopterus annectens. Next base: position 331,950,052 of record NC_056728.1, read on the forward strand.
CAGGTGAGGGCATTCTTAGGGACAGCAGGGTACTACAGAAAGTTTGTTCCCAATTATAGTACCATAGCTGCTCCCCTCACAGACCTGACAAGGAAGAATAGGCCAGATAAGGTAGTGTGGACCCCAGCATGTGAGCAGGCATTTCAGAAGCTTAAGGGAGCTTTGGGAGGACCCCTTGTGTTAGCCAGTCCAGACTACAGCAAAGACTTTGTTGTGCAGGTGGATGCTTCACACTATGGGGTGGGGGCTGTACTTAGCCAGATTTCTTCAGAGGGAGAAGAGCACCCAGTGGTTTATCTCAGTCATAGGCTCCAACCCAGGGTGGAATGCTATGCAGCGGTAGAAAAGGAATGTCTAGCCATAGTGTGGGCACTACAAAAACTTCAGCCTTATCTGTATGGAAGAAAATTCAGTGTGATGACAGATCACAACCCTCTAACATGGTTAAACAGAGCCAGTCAGCAAAATGCCAAGTTGCTAAGATGGAGTCTGAGGTTGCAAGCATATGATATGTCAGTGCAGCACCACAGTGGGAGTAGCAATGCCAATGCAGATGGGCTCTCAGTACAGGGAATGGGGTGAGGTACACCCAGATAGACCTGACACTCTCAAGCGATGTTTCTCAAGGGGCACTTGAAAAACTTGCTTGAGTTCCCGGGGGGGGGGGGATGTGATGATTGGGGAGAGACAGACAAAGGCTGCCAACCTAGTCAAAATATAATTTAATACATAATTCTATCATTTGTATAAATAAATGTAAAATACAAGCATGTGTTTTTAAATGAAAGAAAAACACTGTAAAATATGAACTTCAAGATTGTTACAACATTGCCCCCTTGCTGTAAAGAAAAACTAAGTCAAGCCTTTCAAATGTATCTTTTGAAATTGAAATGATTTTATGACATTCTTTGATCTTTAAAGTTGGTTCCGGTCAGGCTGGCTGAAGACATTCTGTCTATTGTGTTAGCTAAGGACTAATTGCTAGAGTGTATATGTGAAATGCCTTTTAGTGTTGTATTCTCCTGTGCAGGTGTTAGCTTGCTAAATAATGCAGTTTCTATTAGCCTGAGAACTCAGAGCAGGTGTCAAGATGATGCAATATGAATACTGGGAAAACCTTAATGTCAACATGATGTAATTTGGGGAGGACCCAGAGACATGATTTTAGTGATGTTTTATAAACTGTGTCTCAGAGAGAGATAGAAGAGCATTTTGATCTTGATATCCAACTTACCAGGACTCTGCTTATGCTCACATGTAAGTTTTTAGCACTGTGATTTCCTGTAGGAATAGTTAAAGTTAGTAAAGATTAATTAGGTATTTTTCTTTGAAATCAGACCTGTCCTACTGTATTATTTTAAGTTTCTGTGTGATCTCTGAACTCTTAGATATCTCTGTGGTGTAGTAGTTTTGTCTTGTGTTTTAATTATTTATTATTAAATATTTTTAAAACCTTCTACCTGTGGTGGTTTGTGTAGAGATAAGCTCTAGATTACACTGCATATTTATATAGGGTTTATTGTAATAGGCCACTCTGATAAGCCTTAGACTGTATAGTCACATTAACATTGGATAATAATATTTCACAGTAATAATTGGACACCCTTTTAAGGGCCTCTTAGTAGCTGATATTATTAACTGGGTGGTGGCAGTAATTACTACCATATAGTCTGGGTAAAGGGGCACAGCTGGAGAATCTGTGTCAGCCTTTCCCAAGAGAGTCTGTGAAGTTGTATAAATACTTATCTCAAAGTGTGTGTGTGTTGTGTCAGCTACTTGCAGGGACACAAAGCACTGGTTGGACAGAGAGAGTACTGGAGGTTCTAGCTTGCCCAGTTAAGCTGAGACTTGGACCCTATAGCTGTGCCAGTGGGGAGACTTATTGGGGACCAGGTGAGCAAGGGAGCAGCCAGCCCCAGACTGACTGTGATCTCTGTGTGCACTTAAGGGAAATTGTACTTTACTGTAAATATTTGTTATCCTTTCTCCTATATGAGACACCCTCCCTGGTGTTAGTTGTGAGGATTGAGGCTCCTTGATTGCTGGGCCAGGGCACGGTCATCACACTTGGATTAATTTCTTTTCAGTGGCAAGATTGATACCACTATCAAAGAATATATAACAATGAAAGCCATATTCATATATTCATTAAAAAAACTGCCTTCTTAAATATACTGGTTTCATGTTCATATAGTTATGAAGAATGGATGCACTCCTTGCATGTAAAAACAAACAAAAATGGCTCTCACAATTTTCCACAATTTCCTACAAGCAGAAACTATTTTTTTCAGTAAAATAAAAAAACAAAATACATATATATTAAGCACAAATTCCACCAAAATAAATATATAAACACAAATGACCAAAAAAAAAAATTGTATGGACTTTATTTTTATATGATTTTTCAATCAGAGCAACTATCATTCTTTTTATTTATTCAATGATAATTGTTTCATTAAAATTATATGAACTGAATTTATTTAATTATTGACTCTCATCTATCTTTCAATCTGTGCATTTTTCAATTTGCTAAAGTCACCACTTAGATTTGCCTCTTAATTCTCAGAGTTTTTAAAGTCGACCCTTACACTAAAGAATTCTTTTAAGAATATCTTTTACTAATTTAATACTATGATAGTATATACAAAGAAAGGAAGAAATTCAACATCACATACTGCTATACAATGTTAGGACTACAGTGAATCATCATAACACATGAAGAGTCTTCATATTTCAATAGCAATGTTTCAAGGCTATCCCAACCACTATAAGTCTTAGCATGATTTATAGATCTTATTCTGATCACTTCTTTTTTTAGTTCTATATGGTATTGCTGTTAAATTTTAAAATTCTTTGAACTTAGGAACTGAGTTCATTTTCAGTTGTTTTGTAATAACTTTTGTAGCAACTGCCAAAAACTCCAAATATTTTTTGTTGTTTGGCTTTTACAAATACAGGGAATTTAGCATTCATTAGTATTGTTGATCTAGTTAAAGAACAATTATCAGACCATAACCCCTTAAAAACATATTTATCACTTCCCAATAAACATTTATTTTTTTCATAGTCCATAAACATGTGTCCAAGCTTTTATCTTTACTACATCTCCAACAAACTGAAGAAGTTATTTTAGTAAACTTAGAGATTTTATAGGGAGTTTCCATGAATATATTTCCACAAAAACTTTTCATTATAAACTTGAAGAAGTTTGAATAACTGACTTAAGTAACACTGTTTTATTCTTACCATCTGTTGAGTTATTCAATCCACTACTATCTAAAAGGTTCCAGAATTTTGCACCAAAATTACTATTGTTATTAGTTATAATTAACGTATATAAAATGTGGACAAGCTTCCTTTGTATGTCAATTTATCTTCAGTGATAACATTCATATATTCATATAATGAGGGATGTGTTCTTTTCCTCCTCATTCGTATTATCTACACATGTATTTTAATTTCTTACAAATGGATAATATTAACTGGTTAATAGATTCATCCAACTGATAATCTTTCATTTAATATTCTGGTGGCTTAGCTTTTCATTTTTCAAGGCAACCAAAGCATAATACTAATCCATTAATTTTTAGTAAATTCATTTTAACATTGTTCTAAGTGTCCTTAAATTTAGAGGTATGTGCAATGGGAAAGCACAAACATTTCCAATCTGATATTAATGGAATTTTAAAAACATATTTCTTAACTGTTTTAAGAATTGATTTCATATATGTGGAGTCTAAAGACTGAAATGAATTTCCTTCTAAGGTCAATTTTGTTATCTAGATGACAGGATTGCTGCATATTTCTAAATGATATAAAATAAATACAGTTTTAAATAAATAAATAAAGTTTTCTTTGACTTTAACTTTGACTTATCATATTTGATAAACTTATAAGAATTTAGTATAATTTGCTCCTGAATGGTACTCCATTGACTAGTATTAGTTAAGTCTATCCAGGGTATAAGAGAGTTAAAATGTGTTTCAACAGAATAAGATTCTACATCTGGAAAGCTAATACCACCATGCTCTTATAATCTTATATGATTTCTGCAAGCAATTCTCAGCTTTTTAGGATACCGCAGAATGAAGTTAGCATTTTTCCATTTTTTTAAAAGTTTTTGTCAGGTATTAAGGCTATTGAATGCAATATATATATATATATATATATATATATATATATATATATATATATATACACACATATATTAATAAGTACTAACCTATCCTGAAATGTAAAAAAAAATCTATTTTTTAATAAGCAGTAACATTTCTTCAATTATTTATTCAAAATTATTACTATTAATAATCTTACTCACATCTTGATGGATTTTTATTCCTAAATATTTTAGTTCTTTTCCTTTTCAATTATATTTATATTTAAACTTACTATCTAGTAATTGATTAAACAATAAAGTTTCAGTTTTATTATTATTAGAGTTTGGGAGTGGTACGTCTTGAAACTTTTCAAGTCCCTCATTTTTTATCTTCATTTGAATAATTTAAATGTCTTATATTTAGTAAAACATAATCTGTAAAAAGCTGTATTTTAAATTGGCAGTCCTTGTTAATTGAGAAGCCATCATTTTTTCATTGCTCCTAATACTATTAGCTAAGGGTTCAATAACTAGTGCAAATAATAGAAGGGGCAATGGGCACCTTTGTTTTGTGCCTTTGTTTAAAGTAAATCCTTGAGAAATGTAGATCCAATTTTAACATATAATTTGGAGTCTGTATACAGGTTTTTAACATTCCAATAAATTGTTCTGGAAATACAAATACTTCTAAAGTTTTAAACAAATAGTTCTGATCTACAGAATTAAAAGCTCTATTGCTGTATAAGCTAATTAAAGCCAATTTCTTGTTCATTCATTTTGCAAAATGTAAGATCATTACTACCCTTTTTATGTTAATCTATTGACTATAAATCGTGTTTGATCTTTATTAATTAATTTATCTATGATATATCTTAATATTGTAGCAAAGATGGAAGTAAATATTTTATAGTCTACATTTAGTTATAGAATAGGCCTATATGAGGAAACTAACTTATTATCATTTCCTTGTTCAAGTATAGGTGAGATTGGGGGGGCATGATAATTTTGTCACTCTGAATTATCCTGAAAATTTCACATAGTAATTCTAAAATATTTAATGGATGCAGACTATATAATTCCATACTCAAACCATTTAACCCTGGACCCTTACTATTTTTCTCTTTTTTTAAATTTCTTTAACTTCTATTAGGGTAATAGGCTTATTCAGCAATGATATTTGTTGGTTATTAAATGTATTAGTAACATTTCTGTTAAACACTTGTCAGTTTTGTAATCATCACGCTTATTAGTTTTATCTTTATTAAGAGCCTCATGTTTTTTTTAATATTAAGCATTTCCTCTATGTCTGAAGTAAGCTTATTACTCTGAGGATTTCACATATTACTGATTTGTGCCCTTTTGTTTAGCATCTTATTTCCATTAGCTAATCTGTGTAGATTTTTTGAAGTTATCACATAAGTGTGCAATTTTAAATTTTCTAAAGCTAAAAGGAAATGAGCATTAAAACTGATCTTTGTCAATATTTTAATGATGTCAGTATTATCTAATATCATTGTCAGTTGCTCAGACCTCATTATGTGCATTTCATTTTGTATTTCTGACAACTCTTTATCTCACTGTTTCATTTTATTATTAACCCATCTTCCCATTCTGTCTTTCATCTGAATTTTTAAAGAATCCCATTATATGACTTTGCTAATCTGACCATTATCATTCAAAGATAAAAAAAACTTTTAATTTTATCATATATATATATATATATATATATATATATATATATATATATATATATATATATATACTAGGATTCAAGAAATAATCTAAAATTTCCTTATATCCATTAATAGATTAATGCTAATGCTTAGTGCATTATGAAAGTAAAATTTTCTTGATTATTTGTGTTCTTAATACTGTACAAGCAAGCTGTTTGGCTAACTAAAGCCATTAAGGTTTATTAAGCAGACAGGAGACTTTATGTATTAAAGTACTTGTATTTAACGAATCAAAGATTGTTTGCCATAAGAATTCTAGGATATGTTCATATGTTCATATGTTCATAGGTTCATAGGGAGGTACTAGGCTATTGGCCCTAGGGCCTATATAAGCTTAGCAAAAAGGTACCCTGGCTTTCACCACCCAAGAAAATTATTTTCCTGTACCACTGTCAAGAAGAGCCACAGAAGTGATCCCCAGGGCAAATTTCCTATCTCCCATCCAATCATCAAGATTTTTCAAAAGTTGCATTGCTCATTTCCTTTTATTTATTTATTCATGCATTTCCTCATTTCTTAGCAGGAATAGTAGACTATTGCTCCCCATCTAATCTAAAAATGTGCTAGAAACTT